>NW_017534642.1:879586-937440 GCF_001853355.1 Bactrocera latifrons
ATAAAAATTAAAATTAATATAAAAAATCATTAAATCATAGAAGCACCAACCAAATATATAAATTTTTTGGAACAATAATTCGTGTTGCCGACGGCGTTTACAAAAAAATAAATTTATTAAAGATACCGTTGGTATGTACTGTATATTCTCGTGAAAATATATAAGTATAATACCTCATGGTTAGCAGCGTAATCGCAGCGGCGCTTATGTGTCATCCTCATTAATTGTTAATTGGACAATTAAAAAGTAATCGTCTTCAAACGCCTAAACGCCTCTGCAACAGCGACGGCTCTGCAGTGCTCTTGTTGTTGCTGTCGTCCGTCAAATTGGTATTATAAATCGATTCATAGCAGTTATCATATAAATATATAAAAAAGAAATATTCACAGTGTTTGTGACTGTCTGTGGCTTTATATTGATTAGCTATTTTTTCTGTATGAGTACATATGATTAATTAAAAAAAAAAACTAAGACAAAATTTAAAAAAAAAATAAGAAAAAAATAAGAAAAAAATTGGAAAAATATTTTAAAAAGATATATATTGAAAATATGAAGAATTAGCAGTAATTTGTGCCTCTGTAGACCTGGGCCGTTACTAAAAGGTGCACTGCTTCTACTTTATAGCCAACCTATGGCTAAAAACACATTTATTCCTGTCAGAACCAAATCTTTTTTGAAAAAAATAATAAAAGGAAATATACACTTCGCCTGTATACCCCTATAACACAACTGTTTTCAGATTTAGGCTAGGAGGTATACGAAAATGTAGGAAACTAAACCCAGAAAGGCGTAACTCTAATCCAAGTTTTACTCAAAACAAAAGAAGAAATTCAGAGGGACAAATGCTTAGATAACTTTTAAAGAGATTTAAGTAAAAAAACGAGTTTTTGAAGCATCTAAAGCAGGCCCTTAAACTAAAAATATCAGTTATCTCAGCACCATTCTTGCCCTTTAAAACCTAATTTACATCGAATTCTCAATTTAGTTTAAATAATAGGATCTCTTGAATACAGAACAAACTTTTGTGGATAATTTTCTGATCACACTTCCAGAGAAATATTTAACTTTGAAAGGTTTACACCTTTTCATTCACGATCTTTTAACCTCGCCAGAAAGAACCTGGGATTTAATAATTTAAGAAAAAAGAGAATAATTTTTGCGTTCTAAACCAGATTCTGATTTTGAAAACTATGGAAATAGTCCTGATGTTGTACTCCTACAAGATGTTTCTGAAATAAGCGTCTTTGTATAAATATCTTTATGAACTTTTCGCGCTAGATTAGTTTAAGTTTCTGGGCTGAACTTGCATGGGATAAATGTATGTGTTATTAGCATATGGACTACTGAAGTTTTTTTTTATCAAAAACGAAATGTAAACGCAAACTTTCATATAAATACATATGTATTTGGCATATCACAAATCTGCTCAGACTTTTCGAATCTACATTGAGCTAAACGCCTTCAAAACCTTTTTGACACAATTCAAAAGCCTCGTAACAAAAATAATATCAGCCTTAAACTGATTACCGAACTCTTACTTGAAAGTAACATATGGAAAATGTCGTGCAGGCGAGACAAAGAGAAAATATGAAGGTCTTCTTCAATATTTCCAGGTCAGGTTAGGTAGAAGAGGCATGGTAGTACCGCTGATTACACTACTCTAGCAAATAATAATGGATATCATGGTACAGCAAAAATCAAAGAATTTAAAACACATACGCGATGCATAAAATTTGAATTTAATTTTACATTTTCCACTATAATTTTATTATATTTTTTTGTTTTACAGTAAATCGAAAAATCCACGGCATAAATAAATGAGAAAAATTTGTTAAAACAAAACGATAAAAGGTGAGATGGAAATAGCGGAAATTTAAAATCATAAAAACTTAAGAAATTTAGTGTAAAAATCTGTCTCCTCAACAAAAAACCGGGAGGCGAAGATACTGGCTTCTAAGTAACGCACAGTGTTCAATATCGACGCAAAAAGTGTTTACAAGTGTAATTTTATAAATCAAAAATATAAAAATAAAATTTCTTCGACATATTTCTCGTCAAAATGGCCAACTACAATTCAAATTGTGGCTATTATGACGACTACATCGGCTATTATACCAACACGAATGTGTATCAACAGGATTATTGCATGCAACCGGAGTATGAATACAACAAACATGAATATGAGTGAGTATTTACACCAGCAATATACAATTAACACATATCAAAAGACACATGCATACAAGTATCATGTCACCAAGAGAAATTTTCATAAAGTCAGGCACTGCAAACAACCGTTGGCCCTTTAACATCACAATATTATCATATGATGCCTTCTCACAGAGAGAAGCTTTGAATTTCGAGATGAAAGCAGCGGCTTTCGTCAGAACAAATCCAGAGACGGTTCAACAAGACAGTACAATGTCGAGGCCAAAAGTTTTCATAAAGGTATAATAATAATAAACGTTATGCTATTATCTGGAAAGTAATAGGACTGAGTCGATTTAAAAAAATTTATTGAACCAATTCTTACAATTCTTTAAAAACTTTCAAAATAGGATACAGCGCTGCCAGCGCAATTTTCAAGCATTGAAGGCGTCACGAAAGGCCTTCTCCGGAAGAGCCTTATCTGGGCTGCAGTGCGCCTGCGGACGCATTGAAATGTCCGCCTTGGTTAGGTAGCTGTTCACAAGAAAGGCAGTGTGAGCCGTGGCGTTGTCGTGGTGCAACTTCCAATCGGCCGAGGTGTCTTGTCGGACCTGTTTGCCCCTTCTTTTAAGTCTCTCGAGGACTTCTACGTAAAACTGGGCACTTACCGAATCCAGTCGGTGCGCGCAAGCTCTGAAGTATAGTCGCGGCGGGAGAATCCGCACGATTACTTTTCGGACAAAAGTAAAGTTTTATGTACAATAAAAAGTCGTGAATGTCTCAATATTTTCAGACACAATTTCACAAACTCTTCGGCATTTTTTCTATAGAAACAGCACACTGTGCGAATAATTGACACATTTCTGACGCAACTCAGGACAAAGTACGGACGTGGGAAAAGTTGATATCTGTACAAAACTTAGTCGGGATCTCGGCTCACAGAAAAGATAACGATATTTTTTCTTATATTCTCTCCCTTTAGAAACATAATCTGACAGGCGTAGGAACGAAAGTCCATTAGATTAGTTTGAGGTAAACTGGCTAGTTTTCAAGCAGTACATGAACCCACTGATCCTTAGTAATGCCAGATGGAAGCTTTGTTTAATTTGAGCAGAAGTATTTGTCAGACAGGACGTCAATGCTTTTTCGAACATTAAGAGCGACTTGGTGTATAATTTAGTTACGTTATCTAGTTGGACTGCGAAGCTCCTAGATATTTAAGACCACTTCTAGAAAGTACTTTGCAAAGGCATAGGAGGCTCAAAGTACAATAGGTTTGCCTTACAAATGATAGTTCGGTATTGAGTATCAATTACGAGGAGAGGAGCAGCTCCATTTAGCACCTGTGAACATAAAGAATAACTCTGATACAGAGTCTATTTTATAACTGCAAGGATATGCTCAATTAAAAGCCAACAGAGATAGCGGAGAGGCTTATAAATTCGACTTTCTTTTCGATTGACAGGCGCATACTAACGGCTCTTCACCCCGATCCAATGCTTCCACGTGAACTCCTTGCATTTACATTGTTATTTTCCCATAATAAATAATAATAGAGCGACAATGATGACACTTGAAAAGTATAGCAAGCAAATAAATTCAAAAAAATGCCAAATGGAATGGTGAAAATAAATATAATCAACAAAAAATCAAAGGAAAGGACATATTAAATGTCATAATGTCAAAGAAATGAAGTAAAGTGAGCGCAGGTGCATGCCGCGACCCGCCGGCCTTATCATGTAAACGGCATACACGCTCAAAAACACATTAGCTCGCATTTGTTGGCTGTTGTGACAGTGAAGTGCAACAATAACAACACAACAACATAGAAAGAAAGTATGCAGTAGAAAGTTAACGGTAAAGCTTCCGCTCTTGACATATGAAAATATCAATTTAAATGTTGAGGAGGCAAAAACAAAAGCAAGAAAGTGGGAAAGCAGACAGCTAAATGACAGCCACGTCATGTTACGAGGCGGAAGAAAGCGCGAGTCTGCCGTAAAAAAAATCGGAAAGCAACTGTCATTTAAACGACCAAAATGTGTGTGTGTCTGTATTCACCTGCTTGTTTGCCGCCTCCCTAGAGTTGGCAGATATGGAGAAAGCTATGACTCCTTTGGATTGACAGGCGCGCAGTTCATGACAATTTTTTCACGACTTCCGACGGCACGCCGAATTTTTCGCTTTTCAATGCAGACAAAACATGCAATCTGCTTGCCAAAACAATAACAACAACCTGCTTTGAGTAAAATGCCTAAATAACAGTTGTATTAAGAAAAACAACAACAACTCTTTCAAACTAAAACATATGTGCGAGTTCCCAGGATTAATAAACTTGCGTCTACGCGACATGAAGACCAGCAGGCAGGCGGGGATGGGAAGCCCACTCGAGTGCGTTCAACTGCCGCAAAGGTTGCAAGTTATAGAAAAGAGTAAATCCATAAATGACGCTCCGAGTGGTACTTCATTTCCACATAAACAGTATTTGTGATGGGCTCCCTTTTCTTGCTTGTATATTACTGTCTATAAAAATCTCTGCGTATGTATATGTAGTTGCCTTCGACTTTTTCGGCAATAAAATTATATTTTCGAACTTCAGATTTCATTGCACTAAAGCACAAATAACAAAATGGCACCGAGTCACGGCATTCAGATTCAGACTTCGGAGTTTGTTCTAACTTACGAAAATTTACTTGCCAGCAAAGTGCTCGTAGCATATATTATAATAAGAAAGTTGCAATAAAAATAAAAACTAAATCGAACATGAAGTTTTTTCGCCTCTCCAAAACTTAATTGGGCACACTTCGACGACAAGTGCGAGCAAAAACATTGAATTGGCGACGAAAATGCTAATTGACATGACATTTCAGGCAATATTAACAGAGAAATCATTTCGAAAGAAACATAAAACTACATGGCGACATGATTTTAAACGATAACCCCGTTATACACTTTTAAAGGCGATTCAGAGAAAGCAATTCTAAGATCTTAGACTGTCAAAATTAATCGACATAATCACGGCAAGTATATATGAAGCAACTGGATCTACTAAGCAAGCAAGTCCACAAAATTAACCCGCTTTGGAACATAGACTCTCCAAAGCGATTGTGGATACCTAAAGATACCGCCGTGTTCGTGGTACTTAGCGTAGGATGAACTCGCTCTGAAGCTTAGCAAACAAAACTGATGATTAGGTTGCCAAATCTAAGCTTGTTCATTTCAAATCACGACCGTATTAGCCAAACCGAGAACACATTATTGTCGAAACGACATCCCAGAGTCACCAAAACTCAACCAAAGACCAGTTGACTTTTAAAGTGTCTAAAGTAATATTCCGCCCAGATTTAATTGTATGACCCACTAGTCAATACCAGCAAATTTTTCAAATCTTATGAGAAGTGTAATAATTTTTCTTTGTGCGGACTTTACATTAGGTAGACTCCATTTATGCCATTTAGCTACAAAAGTGGCACAACATGGATTCCCACAAAACTTTCTCAGTTTATACTGAGCAGCATTCGTTTACTATGAGAATTTTTCCGAAGTATTTGCATATAATCGCTTCGCAGTCGGAAAAGTCCATTATGAGTAAAAATCACAAGATCTGACCAGTACTTCCTTGCTCAGCTAAACCCTGACGGCCAGTCTATCACTGAAATTGGTGATCTTTTATGAAAAGTGTTATACACTTAGTTTCCAATTCGAATAGGCCTCACGATTGATCTTGAGACCTAAAAAGCTAATTATTTGAAGCGAACCTTCCTTTTTATGAATGTTCTCACATATTTTCGTTGAGAGACTTATAGAGTATGTGAAGCGAAGTTGTATGAGAAAAGTTTCTACCGTCCACTGACAAGTTAAGTCGAAGAAATCAAGCCAGATTAATTGTTTTCACAATATGTACGATATGTAAATATAAATAAAATCTAATTACCTGAAGACAAAAAACCAACAAAAACAAGTTTTCGCTAGTAAAAGCGAGACTTTGAAAAATGAACTCAAATTATTCATACGCTAAATCCTTAAAAAGGAGACTGCAGAGTAAGATAGGCTTGGACGCAGCAAATTAAGACGGATTTAAATACTTCAGCTTGATGAGTGTGGAGAATTTTAAACACTGTTGGAGAGGAATTAGACGGAAATCAGGAACGGAGTGTGAAGTAAGTCAACAAAACTAACACAGAGGGGAGGCGCGAGACGGAAAGAAGGCTTATGAAGCTTGTGCGAAACGGAAAAGAGTCTTAAGTCAACCCTCGTTCGCCGTCGTCCGTCGGTGGCCAAACAACTTTGTCGATTTGTTCAATAAAAACGCAATAAATAAGCATCAGTGGCAGGCGAGCAGGAAATGATTCGGTTGGAAAAGAGTTGAGCTGCGCCGCAAGAAAAAGGAGAGAGAGAAAAAATCAAAAATGTCATCGACAACACATGAGTTAAATGATTTCCGCGCAATTCTATTTCTTCTCTCAACCGGATGCGATTTTAATACTCACACACTCACAGCAAATATAGTCGCTTCAATCTGACAAAGCGCAGCGTCTCGAAGCAGGAAACTCTTGTGGACATGGTAACATGCTGAGTATTTTTTGTAAAGTAATAAAAAAATTTAAAGCAGGAAGTTGTTGTTGAGCTGCAACAAATCGGCATTGACAAATACTTGTGATTACCATTACGAAAGGATTGGAAAGAATGTGTGTGTAAGTGACATAATTTTAAGCAACACTGTGGATAGAGGTGAGTGTGTATCGAAGGTGAGTGTGACTAACAAGCTTACAGCAGTCGATGTTGAGGAAGGTAAAGTAGACAACACGGTTCCGAGGAAGTTTTGCGGAAAATAGTGCAATATCTTAAAAAAAAAATCCTGGAACTCTGTTTAAATGAGATTTTTTTTTATCCCAGAATATGGGATTTGGGCTCCCAAAACTTTAGCCTTTAGTGCTTGCAAGCAGAGGAACTGACGTTTAAGTGAGTTTCCTTCAAATTTTGATTTGAAGCCATATGGAGCGCTGTGGTAGGTACAAGGAAATAAGAGAAAGACTACACTACGATACTGATTATAAAGCCAAGCGTTATGAGATTTATCATTAGTTGCACTCCTCACAATAATTATTGAATTGGGTTACTATCAGTACAGTAAGATCAAAGAAAAAAATGAATAGAAAGTGAGTTCACATAGAAAATGGTGATGGATACTATACAGTCCGTCAAGGAATCTTCACATCTTATCTGGATTTCCGAAGTCTAACAGACTCCGTGTCCAAAGCTATGCATATTGAATCACCAGCCACCAAAAGCCCGCACACCGATACCGCAAGAAAATTAATTTACTTAATAAACTCGACAAGACGTACACGACCTATGTTCCCATTAGAACCCGAGCTCCGAAGCTCCACTTTCAACATGCTTTGACTACCTGCTGTCCTTTTAACTTCTTCAAAAGTTGTTCAGTCCAAGCAGGCGGCTGTTAACAATATTTTTTTAACTGTCTGATGAGTCCTTTACATTTATAACAACTTCAATCCGTCTCTCTCACAATGCAAGCCGGACTAGTTACGAAGGCAAAATAGACGGCTCGCCTGAGCTCGGTTTCATAAAATGTGAACTAGTTTCGAAAATCTCAGCGAATATAAAAATATTTAGCCAACAATAAGGTTTCAGCTGGAATCTCTGCATCTTCTTTTGAAGACACTACATTCACACAAGTGCATTCCTGGAACTCTGCCACTTAAAAAATGCACGCTGAACGCAGCAAATTTGCCAAGCTTGTCAAAAATTAATTAAAACCCACAAAAACATGCGACAATCAATGGCATTCATGCAACAACAAACAAGTGCGAAAGATAAACATAAATAAGTTAGGACTACAAAGGATTTGCATGGAGTCTTAGAAATCGCTTGTAAGCAGCGTCTTTAGTAAGCTGCACCATTGTGGCCGAGATAAGGGAACTATTTAAAATGCTGTGAAAACAATTTACGCGTCAAAGCAATCGTCGAACCTTGCAGAATTCTCCACACACATAAAGAACATTATTTCGCTTGACACACTGCAACAGCAAATCAATCAATTATTTTGTGGGCTAAGACCGATTTAACGTAATGAAATTGCATTTAAGAAGTTGCCGAAGACGCATGCGCAGACAGAGCAAATGATTTCTGAGAGCGAGCGCACAGTTTTGTGGCATGTTTCGTAATCCAATGTTACGGCATTGATGTTGCAAACGATCAGCCGGCAAAAAAGTAGCGCTAAGGCCCGAACACTGGAACGATTGTGATACATATGTATATGTATGTGCCTACATGATCTACATGTATGTGCGTATGTGTGTGCACACATATATAATTGGATGTGTAAATATTTCTGGGCATTACTTCCACTTTGTCACCTTCGCATTGAAAGCGCGGCATCAATCAGCAGTGATCCGCACGGTCTTTGCCTTTGTCACACACACACACACACACATACACAGAGCACAGCATTCAGTCTCTCACGGCTCTATATGGGATAGTCAGTGTGGCGGCAATGCATTTGCAATGTGCAATTTTGTTGTTGTAAATATACATATATGTAATTGTATATACATACCTACATATGTATTTAGTACATATACATGCAAGTACGAAGCCAAACATATGTTACAGCTCGCGATTGGGTTTTTACGCTTTGCTGCAACACATGTGCAATCGTTTGGAAATTCTAGTTCCGCCTTGGCCTTTGTGCGCGTGGTCGGTGCAAATAGTCACATTCACACACACACAAACAAACGCACTCATACATCGCCGAGTTGCTAGTTGTTTGGCAGTGTTATTCTCTATTATTGTTAAAACTATTATTTTTGTTTTTGTTGTTTATATTGTTTTTGTTAAATGCTTTCGTTCATGTTGTTGTTCTTGTATACAACATATTGCTGCATTGATACGAGGATAAACGGTGTCTCATATCGCCGGGCATTTGTAATTGGGTTTGTCCGCCTAATCGTCACATCTACCTTCGGCTAATCTCGGCTAATACTGTTTTCTCTGGCAGCGATCGGATACCAGCCAGTCTAGCGCACATATAACGGTAGTGCTTGGCTATTTATGTCGGAATATGCAACATACAGACAAATTAAACGCACTTTTTCGAATGTGCATGTTGGCTGCGGGCAAGAAATTTCAATTTTCCGCCAAAAAAATATATAATATTTGGAAAGTAAAGATAGAAAACTGCGAAGTTTTGATTGAATATTTTTCYTTTGAAATAATAATAAAATTAAAAAAAAAATTATTTCAGATTAAAATAAATAAAAAAATTAAAATTAAAAAAAATTTTAAATAAAAAAACATATGTTAGATAAAAAAATTAAATTTTTTTTTTAAATCTATTGTACAATAAAATTAGTTGAATAAAAAAATTGCTGTACAGCGTATGGAGCAGATAGAAAAATTAAATATACATATTTTTTAAGCATATAAAACAAAAAAGAAATTAAAATCGTTCATTGTTATAAAAAAACCTACAGAGGCTACAACACCCTTCTAAGGTTTATGTCTCATAACATCATATAAGGGCATAAAACGCTGATTATTTGATTTTGTTCGCTTTTTTGTATGACAGCTATATGCTGCTGCAGTCCGATCTGTACAATTCCTTTGCAGACTATATCACTGCCTTCGATAGTAACCCATACCAAATATCTACATAGAAGATATCTGTTGGAATCAAAAAATTTGTTATACAAGGACATAATTTGAACCGATCAGTTAGTATGGTAGCTACATATTTTCTATAGCGAACCTATCTGAACAATTTCTTCAAAGATTACGTTATTGCCCTAAATAATAGCTCATGCCAAATTTCGGGGAGACAGCTTTTCAAACAAAAAAGTTTTCCATACAAGCACTTGAATCCGAACGTTTAGTTTGTATGACAGCTATATGCTATAGTGACTCGATATCGGCGTTTCTAATAAATTTGAAGCCTCTTATGGAGTTAAGAGCGGACACAAAATTTCAGATCGATTTCTCATAAACTGAGAGATAAATTCGTATATATGAGCATTTATGCATTTACTTTAGAAGCCACCGACGTTTCCTTCTGGGTGTTACAAACTGCGTGGCATATTTAATGTATTATATTCATATTTTACACAAATATTTTCAAAGTAATACAAGTCTCCTTTTAGGCGTCACAGTAACTGAAATGGCCATAACTCCACAAAATGTGAAAATGACCGAATTAATTTTTCGCTTGAAGTAGTTTAATGCTTAAACTTTAATATTCAGAGAATATTTTGGAATCAACCACTGAAAAAAAAAAAATTTATCTATATGTCAACATTTAGGAGCAGTAGATATTAAGGATCTTGCATGAAAATAGGTTATAAACAGGTTATAAAAGAAAATAAGGACAAAAAAGAAAGAAACGTAATATTCATTACTTTTTGAATTTAGAAAAATATGTTCTATTTGTTAATTTTTTTTTTTTTTTTTTTATTTTTTCCCCAAGCTAATGTTCTTTAGAAAAATGTATTATTTCTTTAAATTTTTTTTTTTCAAATATTTTTTTTTTTTTTTTTTTGAATTTGTATTTAATTTTACCCCAAGCTAACATTCCTAACATTCGGAATTATTTTGGAATCTTTCAAAATTGTTTTGCTCCAAATAAAAAAAAAAAACATTATGCTGATTTCTGTCATCAAATTTTCTCTAATTTTCATAAAATTTAACTTTTTATAAAGTCATACTTCCACCAATCGCCAAACCAACTTCTTACACACACTTCCTGCGACAACTTCCGCATGCTGTGCCCGACGCACTCGATTCATTTTAGTTAATAATACCCGAGAACCCGCTGATTAATGAATATCGAGTACCCGTGTAGAACAGCAGTGCCTAACAACTTCAATTTATTGTCCATACAATTGTTATTTGCGTGCAAAAACTAGACAAAAACAGAAACTAAAATTTCATTCATAAAAATCTGTTCAGCGCAAAAGCCTTTCCGGGGCACACAGTCTCATATACATATTTATGTATATTTAACCGTATGTATGTACATGTATTTACATGTATTAACATTTATTGGCTCGCAGCCAGCGATTTGAAATAACCTTTCGCATATGGCGATCGGGTCAAGGCATATTTTGGCCAAACAATGAAGAGCCACTGGGAACCTGCTGTGCCTTTGAATTCGCAGGATATGCGATATTCCTGCGACGGACTCTTATCGTTAACGGTGTCTCTTCTAGGTGCGAAAGGTGAGTAAACACACACCAACAAACGAACAGATGTATGTAGTAAATTCATAGATATTTATATATAGAAAAATACATACACATACGCACATATATACAAATGGTTATATACGTCTAAAAATACCAAATTTCATATGTTGTTTGTTTATTTGATTTCGTTTGTGGGCGATTTTATTATTTTTTCTCTAATTGTTGTTGTTTTCTGCACTAATTTGTTCACTTTTTGTTGTTTGTTTTTAGATACATTAAGTGCCGCTCGTCATTGTATGCGTATGTTGCCATACAACTAATGCCCTCTCTCGCACCTCAAGACTGGCTCCGCTGGACAAGGTTTACTCTCCCCCACTTTTTTCAAGCGCATGTTTATTTGCTTTTGAAATTTGGATTTGAGCTCTTTTGTTTGCCAGAAATTGGATTTTCCTTTGCTTTTTGTTTCTTTTTTTTTTTTTTTGTTATTTTGAAATATTTATTTATTTTCGAAAACGAAATGGATTTGCTCTAATTGAATTTAATTTGTGCCCACTGTGTGCGCAGAATAGAGAATGATTAATCCACCTTTAAGTGGTCAGGTTTTATAAAAAAAAATATGCTTTGGTGTTGTTATTTATACTAATATCCGAAAACAATGTTTTTGAGTGACAAATTCTACAAAAATCAGCAAAAGAAATTGTGATCTCGATACTGTAAGTATGATAAGCCAACTTAAGCACCTGATTGTGCAATAAAATTCAAGCTCTCCACTAACAAAATTCAAATTCAACACTACTCTCCCCAGTTGTTGTTATTATAGCAGTAGAGAAGATGCCTGAAATTCTTCTTCCGAATTGACAGTGCTTGACTGGATAAAAACCGAGATCGTTCCGTTTGCGTAGAGAGACTGCTGTGGGAACTATCCCTAGTCTCCGTATAATCTTCTTTTTAATCGCGAAAACTACGAACGGTAGATTTTATACCTGAAACCCCTTAATAAATAAATGGGAACTTTATCTACGCTACACATTATTTCGACGACAATGTTTTCAGGGTTAAATCGAGTCATGTCACGATTCCTCTAGTCTAGTCTTAGCACTTTCGTTTAATACAAAGCGCTTCAAGTGTCAGGCGAGTCGATTTATCAGAACTAGAAGTTCGATTTATTTGTACGTGAAAGTTTAGTCCATAGTACCAAGAAGTAAAAGAGATTTTCGACTGCGAACGAATCTTAATCTAATTAGTACTTTGCTATATATATATCCATTTGCGAAATTCCAAAAAAAATTTTTTTTTTTATATGTATTTGACGACCACATATTTGAAAGTATTCCACGAAAATTTTATGCTGGCCTGGCAAATAATTTCAGAGATATCAGCATAGGTAGGTAGGCTAGCGCTAGATGCGCAATTTTTCTAACTATCGTAGGACCTCTATAATCTTGCTATCTCGTTTCATTTGAAACAATTTTATGCTCTCAATGAAACTGCTTACATATATCCGTTATGCTTTTTGTGAACAACCATTCGAGGTTGGATGCCTGATGTGTTCCAAGTAAGGCTGTTAAAGCTCATGTTTCACAGAGAAATTGGAAAACGATTTCTCTTCTAGCGGCAAATACTGCTATAGGGCAGACCCATTTCTAGAGAATGTTCACCAATAGATAGATGCTGTACTATCCTATCACGTCTAGCGGGCATCCTCAGCCGGAAATGGCTATTGAAATCTAACCTTGTGAGAACATTGCAATGTTAATTGATTTAAGTAAAATTTTCATATTTATTTCACTTTTCTGTCTCTTAACCTCAGGACTCGTCTTTGTACCTATATTCCTTACTACTTTCGTAGTAATTGGTATACTATCTAACGCATCTCCAGGTGATTCGCGTAAAGATTGCCGCTTATCGTCATTCTCCAGATTGTTAGTGAATATTTTGTAATATAAAAACAACTACAATTAGAAGCATGCACTCTACACTCCATCATAAACCATCTCAACGCTTTCGCCCTTAAGTGCAACATCAAAAAGCAGATGCTACAAAACATGAGTTTGAGTTTATGCAAACAATCACAACAAGAGTGATCAACTTTAGACACTGGTGTTTCAATGTCGGTCCTGCGTCGTCTCTCTGCCTGAAGAGAGATATGAGTATTTGCGAAACAAAGCAATTCAAAAACTATCTAGGCAGAGGACTTTCAAAAACATAAAAGTCGAAAAGTAAAAAAGTAGCTTATGATAATAAAAATAAATATGCCAATAACGGAAAGACGCGGAAGAGCGCAGCAGAGCAGGCAGGAGAGGGGTGAGCTGAATTAAACAGCGAGGGAAGCAACAACCCCAATTAGCGTAAATATAACCAGCACTATTCAGCTAAATGTTATTGGGATTGAATGGCTCATCGCGCCTCTGTACGTGTGTGTGTGTGCGTAAGCCTTGACAAGCGCTAATAAAACTAAAAAAGGCGGAAAAGCGTAAAAAATCGCTACAACAAATTAGTGGCATGCGAAAAAACAAAAAAAAAAAACAAAACCAAAGTGTGAAGCAGCGCGGTGAGGGCACGTGAGGCGCGCTGAGCAACAACAAATCACAGTTGAAGAACGCTGAAGTAGCGGCAGATGCTGCTGTTGACTGCCATTGCAGCGCGCTGTAGGTGTACGCCTCTCTCGAATATATATATACTCATATGTTGTTTCATGTGTGTGTGTATGTGTGAGCACACTCCAGCCAGCATCTGCAGCCGCTTGAAACACTTGGCCTGTGTGTCTTCATGGCAGCCGCAGATTTACACCTTTTCAAATGCAATTGAATGACACATATGTGTATACACACATACATACACATACAAATAAATGTGTTTGTATGATTTTCGGATTTTGTTGTCTCTGCAACACGGCTATTTGTCATCCATTTTAATTTCTCTTTCCGGTTTCGTTCGATTCGCTTCATTAAGTACGATGCAATTGAGGAAATAGCAACAACAACAACAAAAACTGTATGTTTGTAGATAAATGTAAAAGAATGAAGGTGCTGCCATGTTTTTCTCAAGCATCTCATTGAATTGTATTAGAAAATATTCGAGAAAAACTTTAAAAAATCAGAAAAAACACAAAAAAAGGAAGACGAAGGAAGAAATCAGGCAGCATTGTAGTAACAACATATGTACATACATGGTATACATAAACATTTGTGAAAGTGTGTGTCTGCTACAATCTGGTCACACCTCTCTTGCGGCTAATATAATTAATGGCTGATTAATGAAAAAAATGGAAACAAAGAAAATACATAAAAGGAATACAAAACAGTAAAAAAAAAAACAATGTTATAATGTCATCAACAAAATGTATGAAAAATTCATTGTTCAAGCGTCTTTTGACTTCTCAGTAGAATTACAACATTCTTACAACACAGCCTTCAAGGCGTTAAGAGCGACTTACAGCAGCCGATACAAACATATTTATGCACAATAATACGCCACCTCCTATACTCTATGTTTTTCCTTTCGTCACTAACCAAATTCATTAGCTGCCGTGTACTGCTGCAGTGGACCATCTGCATTTGCGCAAACACAATAAATCGCATATTAGTTAGGGGCCAGCTGTGCACACAGACGCAATCGGCGTTCCTCACAAATCTCTTTCGAATTGCTATACAAGCCAATTTCCATATTTAACTGTATAATTTCTTCTATGCAAACTAAATTTCTTGCAGCAGCTCCTTGCATTCATCAATTGCCTACGCCCTATTATCCCTTTGTCGTCGATTTGTAAATTTGTGTACGCTTTTGTCGCAGCTCATGTAGCCTCTTGCATGCTTCCGGTTAGTTTCTATTGGGTAGTCGAAGAAGTCTTTTCGCTAAACTTAAGTAAGTCAGAGTATATTCTAATAAGGATGGCCACTTTCGAGTGAAGATACCCTCTAGACGTGAATGGAGAAGAGGTTTAGTAGAGGAGGATGTTACAGCCTCCCTCTATACTCACGGGCCCAAAATGGTCTGCAGAGCAAGGGTGGGTTTACCGACTACCAAAGAAGGACTCTGGTAAACTATTGAGTAAAAAAGGGAGGATACAGAAAACAATCATATACACGGGCAACCAGTAAGCTTGGCTGGTCTTAATTCCAGCGTAGTTAAAAATTGCAGAGAGGCTTAAAGCTCACTGCCAAGTCTAAGCTCTAACACAAACCAGACCCAGATTACTTGGACATAAGTTGTTTCATTGAGAGAACCATATAGTTGAAGCAAAAAAATGAGACGAGATAGCAATATTATTGAGGTCCTGCGATAGTGGTTTATCCAGCGCTAATTAAACCGGAATTACAGCCCGCCTACCTTCCTACATAAAGTTCCTCAGACTTTTAGATTTTAATAGAACCAAACAAAATTTGCAATTGGGGCAGCTTTACGAGAATCGTGGCGCTTCATTGGGAGCACACAAATAATCCTTACTATTTCAATTAAAAACTGGAGCAATATTATTTCTACCGCTCCTTCTTATAGCAGAGCCATTTTCAAGCAATACTAAAGCCACAGCTGAGCTTACAAAGCAGTTTCTCACGAAGCCAAAGATGTAGTTAAGTGCTACTAGATCGAAGAGCTTCTTACCATCATCAAAAAATAAGGTGATACCAAATTCAATAAGGCTTGTCACACGTTAGTACTTACTAAGGTGTAAAGAAGGGAGCTATTAGTGTTTCGATACGACGGCAATACGACAAAATTCATGTCACCAAATTATAAGAAGGTTTACGAGCAATAAGGAAAAGATAGTCAAGAGTGTAACAATTACTGCAGATATGATAAATTCGCTATTCCGCAAACTCTATTCTCAAGGACTGGTTCATTCTGCATTGCAGAACTTAAGTATGTTATTTTCGCTAGGCTAGCGAATCTCCTGTATCTGCTTTTATTTCCAATAATTCAGCTGGCAGGTGTGTTTCGGTGGCACAAGGTCTTTTTGGAGGGCCGGGAAGAGGTCGCGATGAAGACCGGAAGAATGAGCAAAGGAGTGAAAACCATGTTTATTGTCTTTTTTGATATCAAAGACGTCGACGACCATGAATTTGTTCCTCCTGGACCAGCCGTCAGCGCCAAGTTTTATGTGGAAGTCCTCAAGAGACTCAAACGAAGGGTCAATGGGGTCCGACAAGCCATCGCAGCTGATTGGAAGTTGCACTACGACAGCCCCCGACTCACAACGTCTCTCTTGTGAACAGCTACCTAACCAAGGCCGGCATCCTAACGCCGGCCTAGATGTGACCCTCCGGACTTTTTTGTTGGCTTGCTGAAAAGGCCGATGAGAGGCAAACCTTTTGGGACGACAGAGAGGATCCAATAATTACTGAGATGCGTAAAAAAAAACTGGCACTAAGTGCAATAAACTCTGAGGGAAAAAAGTTTCCGAAACTTTTTGCGAATCTGACAAGCTTTGGCGCCACCAACTTTTATTGAAATTTTAATACTTGAAGAAAGCATACACATACACACCAACAGTCTTACATACCTACAGAGCGCCGCCGCCTTTAAAAAGTCTGTAGTAATATATACCATTGATTTTTAATACACATATGAAACTAATGAAAGTGTCTACATGACTCCGCGAAATACATAATAAACCGTAGATACTAATGACTTTGATAAATCGCCGACAGGCATGCATACACTCAACACATGAGTGACGCCACTCCAGGCGCCCACACAGAGCAAGGACATGCACACATATAAATATACAAATAAAAATATGTAAGCGAGTGTGTGAGTGAGCAAATTTAGTATATGAAGTGCTACTCGGCATATCAATTTAAGTTAGTATATACTTTGCTATGAGCCGCGTTCTAAGTGGAGCATGCCACACCTATGTCCTGTCGAGTGGCGCACAAGAGTCCCATAAAGTATACATATGAAGAAAAGCAGAAGAATGGCGCGCAGGCAGCGCATACCCTTATTTATGCAGCAGGTGTGGTGGGAGGATGATGTGAGTACAAAACGAGGGAGTTGAAGCACGTCAAAAATTGAACTTTTTAAGAAGAAAAAAGTTATGTATTAATGAAGTTTTTGTATGCGCCGCCAACAATATTTACCGCGCACTGGAAATATGCACTTGTTAACGGCGCTGGGCAAAAATCAACAAACATTCACACTAGAAGCCAACAGCGAATCCTGCGCACTCCTCACAACACCATTAACGCTAACGAGCGCTTGAAAACAAAAGAGAAACTACTATTAAGCGCCCGAGTATGAAGTGGAACGAGTGGAAAACCCCGCAAATAGGCGTGTACAATAATTCATCAAGCATATTTTTCAAAAGCGCAGCTGGCACATCCTTGCGCTACCAAATCTACGCATCTCGCTCTTTTGCTCTCTTTCGTAGACGCCATTATCAGCTGCCTAGTCGCTGTGGCAGCACTTGAGCGCCTCAACAGGCAACACGGAATTTCCCGCGCTCTAGAAATCCTTTTGCGCCTTAAAGCGAAGGAGAAACGCGAGAAAATTTCCCAAAGCACCGTTAATGCAATGCGCAAGTGCTGAGGCAGCAACAAACCCAAGCATAACAGTTATACGCTCATTGTTGAGTTGTGTAGTCGCTCGCTCGCTCGCACTTGCAGTGTGCCGTGCGGGTAAAACCCACTGGCAACGAACAAGCAACAACAAAGCCAGCGTCGCATTTTGATTGGCTGTTAGAGCAGAGCGCTAGATATTAGGTATGCAGAGATATGTATGTGCCCAACAACAATGATGCGGGACTTTTTACTAATGTAGCATGGTTCTGGTTGGAAGGCGTTAGTGTTGTTGCTGTACTATGCACATTTATTAGCGTTTTTGTTGCACTGATTTCGTAATTTTTTTCGAATTGGTTTTTGTTGTTCACACACTCAAGCGAGTACTAAGCACATTTCATTATTATTATTGCTGTTGTTGTTGTCGTTTTTATTGTTATTGTTGCCATTGTTAGCCATCTTTGTTCAAAACACATATTTTCAGCTTTGCTTGCGTGCATACATATACAGTATATATAGATATGTACGGTGTTGGAATGTGCGTGTGGCATGCTTTTAGGGGCTGACTGTATAGTGTCCGTCATTTGAGAACTTTATTAGATTTTTTGGTTTCACATCCTTTTTCCCACCCATACGAGTATGTGCTGTGGAGTGGCCTCTCAAATCGCAAGAGTGTATGCCCCGCATACATAAATTTCAATAAATTTGCTTTCATTATGAGCACGTTAAAGTTGCTCCGAAGCACTTTCATAACAAATTTATGTACTTTAAAAGAGATCGCTGTATCTATGCTATGTAATTTACATAATTTTTAATTGATGAACAATAGGGTAGATAATTTGACTAACTCTCTGGAGAATATTTATTATACTAGAGAAAAAAGCCTTCTATAGATCTCCAAAACAGAGACACCTGACATCGATATACTCCGAGAAATTTACATTACAAGACCCCCAGAACAGTGCGTCTGAAGAAATCGTTACGGAAATGGATTTATGTTCAATCGAGCCTTATTTCAACATTTGTGCCCAAATAAACGCTTACTTCCCTCTATCTTCACCACTAACCCGCCTTCTGAATGCTACATCCAGCTTAAAGGAAAACTAGGTCTGATTTTGAATAAACAGTTGAAATTGTCTCTGACATCCGACACAAAAGTTTGTTAGATTTGATAGAAGGGAAAGATAATGGTCAGTTGGACAAGAGGCCGATATTCCAGTGTTGCGAAAGTTCAGGTATCTACGACATCTAAAAATAACACTTGAAAAACGCGCTTCCAATCACAGTCGCCATCCAATTCTTCAAAATAAGATAACAAAAATATTTTCTGCGATCCACATTGGCATTTTTTGACGAAATGTCTCTAAATTAATATAGTCATAGCGCCCTTTTGTTGATTGGGTGAAATAAAAAGTATGTTTGCGGAAACCTCCACCTGATTAGGAACCAAAGTTCATATTGCTGTAAACCTTGTTACGGTTACACCGGATTGCGGACAAGTTGGAGCTGGAACTCTGGACTTCGCCTTAACTTAGCAGGTCTCTAGGCAACCTCTATCTCCGGAACGCAGGAGATCCATTGAACTGCTCACACATAATGAGATTCAACTTAACGCAATCATACGGTTAGACCGAAACTTTTGTCGGCCGCTACCTTTCAGAGTTCTATGGGCTCTCCTGAAACATTTCTACAGTCATACCTTAGACGAACCTGGCAAAATAGCTTGACAAACTCAAAGCGCTTTAGCGATTTTTAAGCGTCTGGAGTTCTTAGTAGTGGATTCCGTTTTTGGATCCGACATTTCAACCTTGCCTATTCTGTTAAAAAGCTGCTTACCAATACCTCTCTCTCTTTGGGTAATAAAACATTATGAAAGCATGGTTAGATCATAGTTTATTATTATGAAGCGGCGTTGTCACGACCTAGTAGAGACGAAAACCACTACTTGCTATCTAGGAAGTTGAAATCGTTAGAAATTTCCACAATATTTTCTCAAGGAAGAAATACGTCCCGCGACATGAAATGTTTATATTCCAACAAAATAATAGTACGAAGTTCTGTCTGTTCTGATTCGGATCTGCGACCTGTTGGCTACTGCGCATAGAGGAAATAGAAGAGATTTAAACCAAATGTGTGCAGCAATATCAAAGTACAAATAATCAGGAACTGATAGAACTACGATGCCAGCTAACTCATTTATAAAGGTCTCTAAGCCTAGCAAGGCATACAGAGCGGACCCAGAAATTAACCCGTGCCTAAAAAGCGCTACAAAGAAAGAATGAAAGTCAAGGCCGTACCAGCTAAGCCTGAAAAGTAGGAAGTAATATCTTCATTGAGCTTATAAGATATACTGAACACACTCCCTAAAGCTATGGCTCAAAGAGAAATGAGAAATAAGCAATAAGAACAGATGTAATAAGATTAGTAACAACTGGTGTCGTTGAGGTGGCAGCTAATAGAGTAGTATTACGTAAAAACTGATGACAATGCGACTATTGGCTCTTACTAAAACCCAAACACATAACACACTCAGACAGATGAGAATGATGATGAAAATGGAAATGTTGACGACACAATATCAGAGCGGAAGTAAGAGCACGTAAGCGCTGAGCTGCGACGGAAAGACACAGCATAACCTCAAGATATGAAGAAGATTACAAAAACAACCAAGACTAACTCAAAGCATCAACTATGTGCATTACGCAAAGCTTGAAACCCGTCGTATTGCTGCTGCTGATGGCTGTAGACGCTTAAGCTGGACGGAGCATGAGCCAGAATTTATGGCACCATGCCAATATGGCCGCCGCATTTGGATCTCTAGCAGCACATCATTGAAATTTCACTCACCTAAACTCGCCCGCTAATCCCGCTTCAGCACAGACGTTGCAAAGAATAAAGCTTCACAAACAGCGCTCAGCGCTTCAGTCGCAGAACTTCTTGTTGCTCCTTGATTGGTTGGCCGTTTCAGGCATCCGTTGCCTGCGCTACTGCACGAGCCCATTGGAAGCTGGGTTTCAAAGACGCAATATGAACGCAACAACACAAACAATCAACACAAACAACAACAAAAATCGTAAGTAGCACACAGTAGTGCCCTACTTAGCACCACAGACAATGGTGGAACTCGAAATTCCAACTCAACACTCAAGTACCCTCTCGGCTATCTAAGCCGCTTCGTACAAAACTCAGGACGAGTCGTGGTCACGAAGGCAACGACAGCATATTAGCCATTGCAGTCGCACGCACACTGAACCTCTCGAGCACAAGGATAATTCACTCATCACAACACACACACACAGACACAAACACACGAAGCAGTCACACTAAATAGACAACGAGTCGACTGGGCCGAGCCTGCGAGCACTGCTTCGGTGGTGGTTGCTGGTTGCTTTTTCCACTCGACTCCACTCCACTCCACTCGACTCGATAACCGCTCCACCGCTCTCGACTGAAGTATACGTGCTTGTGTTGTAGTGTTTGTTGTTTTTGTGCGCGCAGGACATGAGAAGCCACTTAGTAAAATCGATTGAAAAAGGAAACAATTCAGCTGAATGACTTTGTTGTTGCGCCGACCGAGTGAATGAAGTTGCACAAAGGCTTGGCTGTTGGCCTGTCTGTCCGCATACCTATTTACTGCTCGATGGCTGACGTTCTTCATAAGGCTCTCCACATGTGTTTGTGTGTGTGTATTGGTGGTTGTTGATGACTCTCGTTTGTTTGGTTGGATGTGTAATGCATTGACTGCACTGCCGTTGGTTGGCCTGGGCTGCCGGGCCTAGCTGCCTGAACTGGGCTGATGCGTTGGTTGGTCGAATGGCTGACTGGTTGTGGCTTCTCGGCATACACGGCGACTCGTTAGTTGTTGATGACACTTCAGTTTGAAAAGTGTACGCGGTCTCAATTCGAGCAGCCAAATTCGAATAGTACTCGAACTGAAGAGCATGCCTATTATCAGCTAGTACGCCCACTAAAATCACGGAATGTGAACGCGTGAATAAAATCAAATTTCGAAAGGCCAAAAATTCAATTTGTATAAACTCAGAAAAAGCGAAAAACCAAGTGAATTTCAATTAAGTCGTTAAAAGTTATGTCAAGAACCAATAAAGTGTGCGATTTTTATGTGTGAAACACGGTCTCTGGACCATATATTTACCTAAAGTGCTCATTAAACCAGTGATCAGCAGAATAAAGAAAAGTTAATTTTACGCTAACAAACAGGCGTCCCTGACTAATCAATCGAAAGCAAAAGTGTAGCTGCAGTCCAGCAGACCACGCAATCTTATAAAACTACAATTTTTAGAGAAAGATTACTTTCCTGTCGCAGCCGCGTACCGCCAACACCGTCAAAGTGGCTGAGAAACGCAAACGCACGCCGTCGCCAGGGCGGCCACCACGTTCACCACAGCACCGACGGAAATCGCTGGAATCGCTCTCCTCCAGTGCCGCCACGCCACCACCCTCGCCCACCAAGCCGCGCAACCATTTGTCCACAGCGCGACGTACTTCTAGAACACCAACACCGCCCGCATTACCGCCACCGCCGCGCACCTCCACACCCACACGCGAAATAGCTTCAGCGTCCACAACAAAGGACCTAGTCGACTCACCCATACGTGCAGTGCCCGTGTATAACCCAGCGACAGTTACGCCCACCTCGATCGCGGATCATTTACGTTTGCCCACAAACGCAGCAGCAGCGGCGGCTTTCAGTTCCTTTCCATCGTTGCACAGCATGAGCAGTTTAATGGTACCGTCCGCGGCTGCAGCTGCCGCAGCGGCGGCTCCTTTCCTACCTTGGTCACCGATACTGCTGCCACCGTGGGGACATCCACTCCTGCCTGCTTTCTATCCGGCGGCTTTGCGTAGCGCGTTACCGGGGTAAGCATATAGAAAGTGAAAAATTTTAAAAGGGTTGGTTTTCTATGAAAATAGTTCGAGAGTTTCTGAAAGCCTAACGCAAAATTAGTTGAAATTTGTTACGCAAGTTAATCAAATTATAAAGTGACAGCCTAAAGCAACCTTGCTGGCAAACTTTTGACACAATCTCGTGGGAACTTATCCTCAATTCATGTTCTTTTGAAGCAGGCAGTATTCAGAGATCTTTGCAATTTAAGTGTCAACACGACCTTTCCAACAGTCAAACCTAGCTCCTAAAATAACGTAGCCAAATTTGGCCTAAACAATGCCACAAGTGAAAAAGTATGTTCGTTTCCGCTACACATCCGCTTGTTAAAGAATCAAGTTATTTCTTTCAAAGTCAATGACTTTCAATTATCCAAACACTGCACGCAGTCTCCCGCTCTATGGATGAACCTTGCAAAGTGTTATCAATAAAAGGACGGAAATCAACACAATGGTACTCAAAAACGAGTGATTTCTTTGATTTTGACACAAGTGTTTCAATTCAAGATTCGCTACCTGTGCGAGTGTGAAGCATCGTCGTGTTTCTTTGAACAATGGCTTATTCAAGATCATTAAGCCAATTTCACAAAAAACATTATTTTTTTACACTAAATTGAACATTTCCGGTTAGATTTTCCGACGTTGTTAAATAGATTCCGAATTTAGTTTTTCAATGTCCGAGGGGTACGGCACGCAAAGATCATGCTTCTTTGCAGACTTTCGAAATGAAAAACCCGCCCACTGGAAGGAAGCTCTGATTTAAAACAAAAATGAGCATGGAATCTTCAAGAACACTTAATACTAATATATTAATTAAGGAACTTCCTAGACAAGATAGTCGCATTATCCATCTCTACGATTTGGGTACAAATGGGACTCTGAGGAACTTTATGAAGCTCTATAAATAAATTGGTTTTTATCAAAGTGGAGATTTTAGTGGAAAACCTGTAGGTATTCAGGCTCGAAAGATCTAAAGCGGTACGAAAGTTCTTCTCAACCTGAAGATTAGACATTATTAGACGTTAGTTTTCCGGTATATTCTCGACAGCAAAGCAAAACAATTCAAATCCAAAATTTTTCATATTTTGAGTTAAGATGGCTGAGTTTGCCCGCCTGACATAGAATTCACTCCAAAAGAATGTTGGCCGAATGAGCTTCCATCAGCATCATTTATTCGGGATCGGCAGTAAACACGTAATAATACGTCACTTGTATGAGGAASATCCTAACTAACTAAGGTGTCAAGGTTTCGGTATTTAAGTCCGACTTTCTTTTCACGCACTTCACGCACCCTTCTTAAGCATACTTTTCCTGCCGACTTCATTTAGTTTAGTTACAGCAAGCGATCTCCCAAGCAAATCCCTGCCTTTGATAAATTAACTTTGATTTAAACTAGCAAATCGTCGGATTATTCGCACCTTCGCTGCTGCACCGCCAGACTCACGTACATATGTTTGAGCTCAGTCCTACTTATTGTACAGGCTTGCGTCTTATCCAGCGACTAGGTAAGCAGTGTATGCCACATTTGTCGGACTACCTCGGTTAAGTCAGCTTACATTTAGCAAACAAATTCAAATAAATTTGGTTTAAATTTTTCCTAATACCCACAACAATTAACAATCACATCTGATTAGTAGAGAAACTATTTTGGTGCATAGCTCCTGCAGACCGCACGAGTTTACCTGTGCGAGCGCAATCTTTACTTCTTTTCACATGTTACCTCGGACATGCTTCTTCCGCATTGTGTCGGTCGCACTAGGCATTGCAAATGCGAAACATATGTTACTTCCTGCACTTGCAACAAGCCAACAAACACAAACAATAGTGGCAATAAACAGATTGCGTTGCAATCTATGGTTTTCCCAAATTGGAGTTTCCCAAACCAATGGCACAGTGCGAGCGGCGCAGGTTGCGAGTGCATGCGTGCCTAGTGTGACGTATGGCGGTGAAACGGCACTGACTCACAATGTCCGTCCGTTCGTCAATTCGTCCGTCTAGCTGTCAGTTTGTCTATCTGTCGGTACGCTTCATCCTTGCCTTCGCTGCGCATATTCCTTTCTTATGCTCGCAAGTGTTGCTGCTGTAGTATTTCCCACGCCGTTACAAGTTCGTCGCACCAACACTATGGTAGCTGGTGGCATTACTGTAAAGGTCATCTTGTTAACGTTCCGCATGTTCGCCGCTACGCCTGGGGAATCCCGCACTGCCAGACAGTCTGTCGCCAGCACTGTTGCCCAATTCCCTACCTGTGCTGCTGGCAAACGTCAGCGGTCCGTCCGTGCCGCAGTGGCAGAGGCGGCTTGGGCTAGTGCGCTGTCCACTTGCCTTGTCGCTTCCAAGTTCCTGGAGTTCATATGTTCATGCTATGGCGATGTACATTTCTCGCCGCCTTTGTTTGTTTGTATTTTGATTTGCTTTGTACGCTCACGCGCACTCAACTTTTGGTCACACATGTGTTTCACATTTGACCAGGAATTCCCCTATTACACCTAATGTGGAAATTCCACCAGGAGCATAACGGCAAAAGCAACCTTCATAGCGAAATCTGCGCTGAGCTAAAAGTGCAGTTGAGGCTTGTCGATCCTTTCGACGTCATTTCGCTGAAGTAGCAGACTCTTGAGTACTTTCGTTCGATGGGAGTGATCGCCGGCGGATTTCGTTTGTTTTTAATAGTACAATAGTGTTATAAAACTATTTATTTTGGCGACTAAATAATATTACTCGCCGCCGCTCTTTCCATCAGGGTAAATATGTGCACTTCGCGACTATGCGAGGTATTTTCCCGCGTCCGCGCACGGAAGTGGCTTTGGGGAAATACGTGATTGAAATATTGTTTGGAGATTTTAAGTAGAAATACGGCTGTCCTTAAGGTACAAACTATTCGCGAAAGGTCAATTGTGCGGTCAGCGTAATCAGCGCTTACAATGGCCATACAATACACTTGATAGCGGTAGACTGCCTCGAAAAACTAAGGCCGCGCTCAGTTTGTTCAAAGTGATTACCTTGAAACTGGACAGTTAGTAACATAACTTTTTTTTACACAAACGTCAGCATAACATAAAAAAGTGTGTAGTAAGGGAAAACATAGTTTTAGAAAAGTGTTACTCAGAGACAAGTCTAGAACCAGGTTGTTTGAAAATCAAATCAAAGAATCAAAAAATTTTGTTTTAGTAGACTGTTGGCTGGCCAATGTTGGTCTAAACTGTAAGTTGCTACACTTTGGCTTGCAGTGGAGAAACGATATTTGCGACTACTTCACCTGGGACTTCATTTCTTCACATACATACATTCAAACACAAAAACTTTTGGTCACATGCTAACCTYTTCATAACTCTCTCTCTCTCCCCAACAGTCTCTTCGACACGAAGGTGCCGCCATCGCAACGCTCCTCCGGCTTTCACATATCGGACATACTCAATTTGGATGGCAGTGAGCTGAAGAATGGCGGCGTGCCACCCCATGCCGCTGCCGCTGGTCCTCACAGCCAAACGGATATTAGTCAACATGCCCAGCAGCAGCATCATCCCAGCCACCTGCCCCATCATATGCCTCAGCATCACAATAACAATAACACTAGCTTACACAACAACAATAGTAATAGTAACGGTGAGGCACACAGTGCACACTTAACACCACCGGCATCAGTTTTGGGCGGCGCCGGTTCCAACAATACCTTAACGGTACCCAACGATGATCAAACAACCCAACACTCCACCGGCACCACACCCACGCTAGTAACTGGTGGCGGTATAGTCAATGGCACCGATGCCAACGGACAGTCAGCCGCAGCACATCATCAAAGTTCCGCGGCTGTGGCGGCGAATGCTGCCTCAGCTCAGGCCACCGCTCACCTGATAGCTAGTCACCACAATGCCGTGGCCGCGGCAGCCGCAGCCGCTGCCGGACAATATTTGCCAAAGAACTTCACCAGTTTTAGCGATGAATTGTCGTCGTATCACCAGATGACGCACACTGTGTTGGCGCATCCGGCGCGTAGCGCGTGGATTAAAGAAAATGAGCTATATGGTGAGTAAAAGAAACCGCTTGTTTTTGTTATGTTTTTCAGAGGAACTGATTTAACGGAAAAGCTCTAAGAGCGAACACGACGAGTATATAAAATTGTCAAAAATATCATTAGAATACCCCAACTGTCTTTGATGCTTTATACATAGAACCTTGAGAACTTCTGTAAAATTCGTGAAAGCTAAACGAGAGAGACCTAACTGTTCTTGACCCTTTATCGAAGAAATCTGAAGAGCTTTTTTTACAATTCGTGAAAGCTCATAAGAGCTTTTCCAAACTTGTGAAAGGTCAAAAAACGAGCTTTCCGTTGAGTAATATAGATATTACTAAGAGCTTTGTGCCTTATGGTATTCTGAGTTTGATGTTTCAGCTTCAAAGATCTCCAAGGAACTTAAGATCTTTAAAAACTGTTGTAAATTCTAATATTTTTACAACAACATCCCTGGAAACCTCACCCCTACCAACTCGTATAAACACAAAAAAAAACAAATTAAGCTTATTTAACACTAATAAATCCCCTTTACCTAGGCAACATAACCACACTTTTCTAATGACTTAATAACTGCAGAGCAGCGACCGGGGAAGGGGTAAACAAAACAAAAATGTTATAAGACAGCTGCTGAAGTTCTCAAAACAGCGGGCTAGCGCGCTTCGGGCGCATATAACGGTAGTGCGTGACAATTTAGCCAAAGTACAAATTAGAATCGACACCGTTGGACAATTTAAACCACGAGTGCCGCGCATTTAAACAAATATGCCTAATCCTGAAGTGTAAACTAGCGAAAGTGCCATGAGAGCACAACAAAAACAACAAAGAAGAGTCAAACAAATATGATTAGACAAAATTTAAACGTAATTTGGAAAATTCAATTACAACTCGTAAGCAAAAAGCCGAAATAAAAACAGAAATTAAAACAAAAAACGAGGCAGATGCCAGCGAGGCTACGACGCAGAGTTCGAGGGTGCATTCGCTAGCATAATTTGCGGCATGCGTGGTTGCCATATATGCCGACGATATACTTCCATATATGTGTGTGTATGTGTGTTCGGGGGGTGTGTCAGTGTGCGGTGATGTTAAACATCTGCCTCTTGTCTTGTTAAGATTGCAATATACTCGTCGTATCGATATTGTGTTAAATGAAAATAACTTTTTAACTTACAATTAATGACAAGCACAAACCTACCTAACCTAACAAACGCAGCAACAACAAAACTTAACCCATAAAATGTTTGCAGAGTTGCATTGAGGAAGTCGAAGCCGGGCAGATTCATAGAAGTCAGCTAATGTGACTAATTGTATTTGATGGCCGGGCTGTTGTTGTTTTGCTTACTATGGTATGTATGGCCCTCACCGGTGCTCTGATGTTGGTAGTGGTGCTGGTGGTGGTAGCTGTGAGTTATGTATTGAGTAAACACAAAGGTTAACACGGAAAATTTGTCGACAATTTTACGGCTACGCATTGTTGTATTCATACCTTTGGTGTTGCGGATACACCCCCCTTTCGCAGTAGGACAAAGACGGTACATGGATAGGAACTGCTTTGAAAGTGAAATTAATGTGTGATTTCGGGAGGCAAAAGACCAACGAGAATACATAAATATAGTATGTAGCACCAAACCCATTGAGGTTAGTGTGAGACTGAAATGGCATTTTTTGCGCCGGATTCATCGGAATTCAAGCTTATGCTCGACAAAACACGAATTTTCGTACCGTGAGAGCTTAGCCTTGAAGTCAGTTGTGAGTTTAAGAAAAGAATCAGCTTTTAGCATTCATGGAACCACAACTGCAAGAACTTACGTCTAGAAGCGGAGCTGAGATAACTCTAGCGTTAAGCTGGAAACACTGAAATATCTCCGAATTCTGATATTTTCGACCCCGTTTTGAAAGTTTGGTAATTAATAGTAGCAATTCTCAGCTTTAAGTAGCTGGTTTGTAGTACTTTTGCTTATGGACGCGCTCTCCAAGCTACATGAACTCTAAATGCTATTTACTGCGAGCTCCGCAAGGACCTCTATAGTGTCATAATTTGGAGCTGAATAGAAATAGCTCTTCCTGAACTCAATTAGAAAAATATTAATGAGCATTCATTCATTAGCATTTACTCTTTTTTCCTCCTTTTGTGTAGCTAGCTATTCATAAACTAATAGCATCAATTAAATGCCCCAACCTCCTGTAGTTTTCACAATCCCATCAATCTTATAGTATCAATGAAATATACACGCACTCTCTGTTGTACTCTACCTGAGCTGACTCGAACTCCCTTTTTCATTCATAAGTGAACAAACCACATACACATAGTCAATACCATCACGCGCTCTCTCACTCACACACTTTACTATATATCTCTCAGTCGCTTGTTAGCCTACAGCCAGCTAATTTCCTCTACGGTTGCCGTGATTTTACATTCTTTTATTTGCTGTTTTCAATGGCTCAGCGAGCGGCCTCACAATTCCCTTAATCGATGACTTCAAAACGCACTGACTTTACTTCCTCTCTGAGCATACAGCTCGCTCATATACTTCCTACTTCCAGCGCTTCCTCCATTTGTCGGTTACCTTTCCACTGACCTTTGCATTGCATTGTTGTTGCATTCCTCTTCGCACACCTTCGAGCGCATATGAAATGGCCGACGGTTGCAGTGACAGTGACTTTGTACGGCGACACCCCCCGTCATGAGTTGCATTTGAGCTGCTCCCCCTGGAAACCCGGTTGGAATTATTGAATTGGTTATAAAAAGTAAATACTGTTGGCCGTCGCTTTCCGCCCTTTGTGCGATTTCAATTGGGCTTTGTGTGAAAAGTGAAAACCTCAAATGAAGGTGTGATCTAATCCATGTGCCATCCTTCCGGTTTCCCTCTCTGCCCGAATTGTTAAATCGTTGCGTCATTGTCTCTGACATTGTGAGCGATACGGCGGCGAGATCGGTGAGCAAGAAATGATTGTCAACTTTTGTTGTACATCAATTTATTTCCGCCCAAATGCAGAAAAATTACACGATAGACTGTTTGTTTGCCCTCCCATTGTGCTTTGTTTAGAGGCCAATAAATTAAGGAATTTTGTAGTGTTGCCGCCCAGGATACGAGGCAGAGTTGGTGTGTATGGGGAATAAGGGACTCGCATTGCAAGATGAGCAATGTGAAAACAATGACAAACGGAAGTTCGCAATTGAACGGAGAGTAAGACAAATGAAAATTTAATAGTTGATGAGCGCTAGAGAGCCGCGTGAAGCAAAAGATTTTGGGAACACTTCGAAACAGCGAAGTATAGAGAAAAAGAGACAAGGAAAAAGGCGACTGTAAAATCTCTTTGGAGCAGAAGTAGACTGATGGGACTGCACTTAAAACAGAACTTAACATCACTGAAATAAATTTTAAGGGACTGCATTGACCAAGCCGGACAAACCAGAATGTTCCAACTATCAACTCTGAAATTTCATTCAATGCATAATAAACTTTTAAGTTGCTTAATTTTGCAACAACTAATCATAGCCTCTTTTCTTTTTCCTCTCTGCAGGCATGCAACAGCCAGCCAGTCCGGACAGCACGTCACCACACACCTCCGAGGTCTCCTATACCTACATTGGCTCCAATTGTCAAACCTCGCCAGCGCTCTCTGGTGATTACAAAACGTACAGTCGTTCAGCCGAAAGCGATGCGCTCTCCGTCGGTGATGCAAATTCTTTACACATGCAAACCCATCCCGTTGCCGCGGCACACCAACAGCTGCATGCGCATCATCAACAGCTCAACAAAAGCATGCCAGGCAGTGGTGGCGGCGGCGGCACTGGCGCGGACAATACCAGCGCAGGCGGCTCCTCCTCCAACCCGCACGACGACAGCCTCATTGAGGATGGCATCGAGGAGGATATTTTGGATGATGAGAACGATGAAGAAAATGGTAATGGCTCAGCCAATGGTGCCGACGGCATGCCAAATAAGAAACGTAAACGACGCGTGCTCTTTACTAAAGCCCAAACCTATGAATTGGAACGACGTTTTCGCCAACAGCGTTACCTATCAGCGCCGGAGCGCGAACACCTTGCCAGCTTGATACGGCTCACGCCGACGCAAGTCAAGATTTGGTTCCAAAATCATCGCTACAAGACGAAACGTGCACAAAATGAAAAAGGCGTCTACGAGCATCATCCCGCCATGCATCCGCATCATGCGGCCGCGCTGCCGTCACCGCGACGCGTAGCCGTGCCGGTTTTAGTGCGAAATGGCAAACCATGCTTGGCCGATGGCACAAAACTGCCGCAAGATTGCATGACACAGCAAATGCAAAATGCGGCTGCAGCGCATAATTTGGTATTGCATGCAAATGGAGCCGCGGCCTATCAACATGCGGCTGCTGTGGCAGCAGCGGGTCTGCATGCAGCGCATGCGCACTCACATCAACGACCATGGTGGCCCTAATATTGTTGAGAACTGGTGGATCGGATGTGGCGACGCGGAACTGGCGCTGGTGCAGTATGAAAATGAGACAACAGTAAAAGCAGCAATAACAAAAGCGTTTTGGGTGATAATTTTGTGTAAGCTTAAACAGAGGTAGACTTGGCCATATGAAAGCTTTGTCAAGCTAGTATTCATGAAAGCACAAATCTGCATTACCGAAAGCTTCATAATATGAAAGCTCAAATTGATGAAAGCTTTATGTTATGAAAGCTTCGCATTATGAAAGCTCAAATTGGTGAAAGCTTCATGTTAGGAAAGCTCACATGCAAATTAAAATTGGCTGGAGAACATTTTTTTGAGAAAGCAGTTGATATTTCAACGGCGCTACTCGAATATTGGACAATAATTTCAAAAGCATAGAAAAACAAACAAACACAAAAAATACACAAAATTTTTAGTGTCCTATTGGCGGTCTCTGTGGTGCAGTAAAATCAGTAGAAAAATGAAACTTCAGAAAAATGTTAAAGAAAGAGGCAAGCACCATTTCGGAAAAGTGTAAATAAATAAAACAAACAATTGTAAATATCAATAAAAATGTTTTCGTGTTAAAAGTATGTTGTAAATAACTTTAGTTAATAGTGTTATAGGAAAATAAATAAATTTTCATGACCAAACCATTCAAACAAAAAAATTCTGAATTTACGCTCTTTTCAAATATTCCCACGTTCCAATTCACACTTTTGAAGTAATTTTACGCTTTCACATTATGCGAAAACGAAAATGCAAACTATACAATATATTTAAGCCAAAAGTATACCATAAACATAGTTTAAAGTTTTATGAATTAATTTAAAAACTCAAAATATTCGAATTAACAGTTACTAAATTCAATTTCTTCACTATTTTTTTAATTTCTGTGCAAATCGCGTGTAAAATATCTGATTTAGCACCATAAAAATAGTTTTCAATACAGTTCCAGTTTGGAAAATTTTAATTTTTTTTTTAAATAAATTTTCCGGAAAAAAATTTATGAAAATTTATTTTCCTAGACGTTACTTAACTAAAAAATTACCTTTTATTATTATAGTAGGTAAATATATAAATAGAATATGTTTATGTAAAACTGTAAATTTTAACGTTAGCAAATTTAAAACTAAAGAAAATTTAAAAAATAATAAAAATATCAATATTGGTATATCATATGAATAAAATTGCAGTTTTTTAATGAAAAAATGGAATTGCAGCAAACCGATAACCGCCCAAAATAAATATTTCTTTGAACCCAACAACAAAATATTTCATAAAAGGCAAAAGAGCCAATCAGCCAATTGCCATACTCATATGCCCCACACACATTGTTTCCGTTTATCGCGCTGTGCCCGACTTGCGTCATGACTATTGTTTACCCCACAAATTACTTTTCATGCCTGAATCTAATCTGAACGCAATCTTCTAACTAATTTGACTGCCGAGTTTCATCCGCATTGGCAGCACAGTCGTAACTCACGTTCGTACAAGCCTTATCGATCTAACGGTGACGGTATTTAGAGTACTGCTAATTACGAAGAAGAAACAGCGGCAATAAACAGATATCTGACAATGACATCTATAATTATACAGAAATGTGTAATCTTTCCAAGCTCAAAACTCAGAAAACTTATCGTGCGTATTTTGTGAAAGACCAAAGCACCTTATCAGTGTCGCTTTAGTTCTGGAAATTCAAATACAGACCAGATATTCACCATGCACCAAAACGTGGAAAAGACCCGTGAAAAGAGAATCGACACATTCCACCTCTTCGTCGATTTCAAATCTGCTTTTAACAGCACGAAAAGTAGCTGCCTTTATGCCGCGATGTCTCTATTTGGTATCCCCGCAAAACTAATATGGCTGTGTAAGCTGATGTTGAGCAGTACCAAAAGCTCCATCAGCTTCGATGTCAAACGAGGTTTCAGACAAGGCGACTTCCTGCGACTTCTTCAATCTGCAGAGCTGGTTAATTAGAAAGTATAAACTAAAATTAATTGGCATAGATAAGTAACAAAGCTTTTGGCGTCTCGACCATAAACCGATGATATAGAATGAAGGTTCGTTTGTATTACAAAGCTCGGGTTTATCAATACCTGAGGGACATTAGTTTAACCTTTACTGATAGCAAACATACAGGAACATAATAGGAATGATTTTCTTCTACCCTGTACCAATGGATCCCTTCGCAAGGTCATGCCACGTGTGGCCGTCGGCTAATCTAAATTCCCAATAATTGGCATTAGTACTCAGTCGACGACGTAGCAGCACTAGAGCTCCAGCGCTATTATATAAATCATGTCGACACAGAAGCAATACTTCAAAAAGACAATGTTCCAAAGCCAAATAAAAAAAGTGCGACGCCACAAAACACTTCTCCATTCAAGTACAGCTCTCGAGTGTCTCATAAAACAAACGAGTGTTCAACTAATAAACGACAAATTAAATTACACATCATCATCATTGACGCCGGCAAAAACAACGTGATGAAACACGGCCGGGGTCTGCGTCATCCGATTTGGAAGTCATTTTCAGAGGCGTCATCAATACACCGCTTTGTCCGTGCAATCGCAGTGACAAGTACAACAAGTGCCATAAACACTACAACTACAACAAATAATAACATAACAAATGCTACAACTTTGCGGGCGATGTGACAACAACAGCGCGCTGTATATGTTGTGGAGCGCTTGTGGACAGGTGTACTGGGTTTTGTATTGGTTCTGGAGGCAGTTTGAGCACTAGAAATTCTCAAGAAGCCGAAATACAAACTTCAAGCAAACTATCGAAATAACAACACAGCAAATATTGAGTCGATCGACTGACGGTGAGGGTGTTAGTGTGCGAGGGGAAACCAACCCACGCCACTCTGCTGAGGGAGGTGCCATAAAATTCCATAACATATAGGTTGATAGGTGGGAGCTATGCAACCGTCGCGATTACATGCGTTCGTTCAAGTGTCGTATAGATATATATAACTGTGATAACCAGCCAAATGGCACATATTTATGATTTATATTTATATGTTTATGTATATGTGAGCCTGTGTGTATATCAGTTGTAGCGAGTAGGCGGTCCGGTAACTCGTACGCTCACCGGTTGGTCACGCCGTTTTTCGATTATCAAACAAAAAGCCACCTTGTTAGACAAGCTGTAGCGACAAGTGCACACTCAGCCACAGAGAACAGAAGACAGAGAGGTGAGTGAGTAAAAAGGAAAAAACAACATGTTATAATATAAACCAAAAAAGTTGACCCAAAGCAAAGCTGACCGGAATAACTACAATCATTATATCGTATAAAGAAAGAGGGGTTACCAAAACGATTTCATTTAATGTTCCAAGGCAGGCGAGGCTTGTTCGGGCATGTTCAGGGGCGAGTTCCAGACACGATCACCTGGGACGCTATCGATGGGAATTCACAAGACAGTCAACGGAAAAACAGATCCGCCCTGCTGAAGAAGAAATTTGCTTTGAGGCGAGATCCAGACACAATCACCTGGGACGCTATATACTGGAATCCACAAGACAGTCAACGGAAAAGCAGATCCACCCTCTTGAATACAAAATTTGTACATCGAAATATCTAAGTGCATGCTTTGAGACGAGATCCAGTCATACACATCCCAACTACGGAAGGTACGGAAGGTTTTGCCTTCGGTTCTTCCATTGGAGGCGTGGGACCCCTTGCGAACGTATATCTATGTAACCGTAGAGCTCAAACAGTTCGTTATTTCATCTGCCGTTTTTCGATCTTCTCCGCTTACGCAGGCGGCGTCTTGAAAAAAACGATTCTCTAGAATGCTCCAAATGCTTTCTCATCTCGATTCGTCATCGCCCATGTTTCGACGCGGCATAATCGAACGGGTGTAATGAAGAGTACTATTTGTTCGTCGGGATCTGCTTCTCAATTACCCCCTGATATCAAAGTAGCACCTATTGCCAAATTTTATTCTGCGCTTGGTTCCGATATATACAAAGTCCTAAACATTTTCAAATGTATAGCTGCCAACGGTGACGTAGTTCCGAAGACGAGAGGTACCTTTTCAGGTACGTGTACCAGAGGCAAAGCGCTCCGTCGTTATATGAGAGCCTTTTGAACCATTCTCAGAAGTACTTGTCATCAGAAAAGATCGGTGGTCTTAGCTGTTCAAAAGAAAATCATCAGCAATGTCGCTAGGATCAGTTTTATTATGGCTGATGCTGGGGCACTTGCATCAAGCTTTATTAGAATATAGAACAAGCATAGAATAATTATTGGGTCGCTTATCTGCCACAATTACAAGCAAAAGTTATACAATTTTTAATGACTCTACAACGTGAGAGAACCTTGTTTTCTTCCACACCACATAGCAGCAACAGTACAGACCGTTTGAGCAACGTCATCGTCACTCACATTCATCGGCTATTTAATTTGTTAGTTAGTCGTTGCACAAAGGCAAAAAATAACAGTAATTTATCAAGACAAAATTTAAACAAATATTTGCCTTCGTATGCACGGTTTCTTCTTGTGGAAATATAACTAACTTTTTGCCATAGTAGTACTTGCTGTTTACGCGCTGTCAAACTTCGCTATCGCTTGTCCGTCTAGCAGAAATTATTATATCGTCAGTGCGCGAATCAAAGCACTGAAGTTGGATGCTATCTGCTTTTCTTCGCAGTCGTCGTCGTGATTTAATAAACGATAAACGATAAGGATATAGTATTTATTGATTATTTATGCCCGTTCTTTATTTTATTAATAATTATTTAGTAACAATTTCCTTTATTTAATCACAAATAAAGTGAAATGTGAGTTTCTTCACTTAATGTTTTGATTGCATGTTGATTGTCGATATTATTTTTAACATCCTCACGTCATCTAAGTGGGTTAAGAGTACGAGGTTAACGGTAAAGTACCATCCATTATCGCATTACTCTGAGCTATTGGTTTAGCAATTGTCAAAGTGTTGATATGAACGAAAGAGAACGGGCAGAAATGTAAAACCGTTGAGGATAAAATTTATTTCGAGCCCTTATTGCTGATAGACGAACGTAAATGATCGTCGTTTTGGTTGTAGATCCATGATCCTTTTCTTTGCACAGTTGCCCCAGGAACTTGATTGATCAAAATCAAATTTATAGGCAACTCTGCAGTGAAACTCTCCGTCAAAGTATGATCCACACACCCTTTTTTAAACCTTGCAGCTTGTTTCTTCTACCAACTACTTCAGTATTATTGGGGAACCACATAAAGTTCAAAGAAAACCTATTGCCTTTTATTTCCTGTAGGTGCAACCGTTGAAGTTCTCATGGATAGGTGGCGCCTCTCACCAAAGTGATGTTCTGGCTCTATAAAATCGTGGTTAAGCCTATAGTGCTTTATGCCTATCGTGGTCTGGTGGAGGACGAAAGAAAAGAAAATAAAACAACATTAGCTAAGCAGCTAGGAGGGACTTGTGGTCGGTTCGAAGATTTAGGAGTGCACTTTTTAACGAATGGAACGAAGTTAAGAGGAGTCTTCTGTCGACAGCTAACCATCAACTCTAGTTCCAGACTACCAGGCCACTGTTGCGTCCTTCAAGCTGAAATGGCTGTCGTCAAAGTAGCGTTAGAGGTATTTCCGCGAACTGCACGAAGTCACGCCAATAGTGGTAAGGCTATATTGGCTTTGAGTTTTCTGACCATGCGCACAAAACTGGTCAAGGAGGGCAGAACCGCATTTGCATAGCTTCAAGCTTTATCTGCATTAGACTTGTATGAATGCCCGGTCACAGTCGAATCGCAGAAAGTTGCAAAACCGATAAGCCTGCTAGGGACAGCACGCTTTTCCCCAATTTCAGTCGATTGGAAGCGAATCGATCTTCCGATTTGCGTTCTTCTCGGGTTTTAAAAGACTTGCAAACCGCTCTCGTCTCGTCGCAATTCAAGTTTTAAGCAACCGAAGAGCTCTTACGCGCAAAAGTGTAGAAATTAGAGCGATTTCTTAAACCTAATTATACCCTCTAGCTAAACTCCATTCGACATTATTAGACACCTTTCTAATAAGCTTTCTCAGGAGTACTACATTAAGAGTTTTGTCAAAGCAAGTATGCAACAAAAGTTTGTGGATCTCCTAGATACAAAACGTGACCAGTAGTTACGTAAGTTGGTGTTTAGTACTTTCCATGGAATTGATTGGTTTAAAATTCTGAAGATAACGGGGATTGTTATCCATGAATAGTATTGCGAAATCGTGAAAAATAAATAATAAGGTGATTAAGTCTCACAAACTAACTATGAGTAAAGGACAAAACGTTTCGAAAACTGCAAACCTTGAGCGATACACGCTGAATATTATGTGCTCGGGGTAGTATGAGTAAAAACAAAGTCGCCGCCGAGCAGTATCATACCTGAGATATATGTATATAACGGTGTTCGCTGGCTGCCAATGAAGCTTACTTCGGAGTATATTCTTTCTTCGCTATGCGGATATGTATGTAAGCGCTTATGCATAATCCCGTTAGGGTAAATATACATCAGAGTCAATATTACACACAAAATAAACAAAAACAAAGCAAAATATTTAATGAAAGCAAGATGAAATGAATGCCAGAAACCACTTGAGAGCGTGTTAAAGCGAAATCCATATGAAAAAAAAAAATCGTAAAATCATAAAATCAGTGATATCAAACAAAAGTATTTATGTTAAGGATGAACTGGAACGCAACGCAGCCAGATAAGGCAGTGGAACATATTCACGACACGAGAAGCAAAGGGAAAACACACACGCACACACTTGCATATTTATGCGTATAAAAAATTCAATGAAATTATATGCAAACAAATTGATAAAATATAAAGTGTAATGCTGACAGAAGGGCTGATAAAAATTATATAAACTTATATGTTAAATATATACACACACACATATGTACATATGTACTATATGTATGTGCACAGAAAGAGTTGTTGATAAAATGTTGGAAAACAAATTAATCAAACTGCACCAAGGTGTTGATCGTATCAAGCAAACACGCACACACACACGCATTCAAACACATACCCATGTTCTGGGTAAACATATCGATTTAAACCTCATTGATAAGACGATTGTAGGGCAACTTTAATTGCGTTCTTGGATTTGACAAAAACGCACACACGCACACGCACACGCAGCAATAATATAATATAAAACGCATGGCTACTGCACTAGGTAGCCGTATGTATATATCTGCTTTGGTGGCTTATTCAATCGTTTGCTCACTCAGTCATTCAGTCACTCACTCGCTCACTCTGTCATTCACTGACATAATTATGTAAATATTTTCATACATACATATGTATATGTTTTATATATACGTATGCTCGTATGTTTGTAAAGGAAATCACTTACTTACCGTGGCCATTTGATTATTTAAATAGTTAAGCCTCTTCTAAATGCCAGTTGACATTTTATTGCCCATACTCGATCCATTTCGCATTGTGCGGCGGTTTACCTATGTGCTTGTCGCGATGTGGTTGTGTGTGTGCTCGAGTGGCACTGGGGACAAGAAGTCTGCTAAGGCCAAAATGTGCTTAATGTGGCAGTTTGATTGAAATGTTGGTAACACTTTTTGGTTTCGAGAAGAGATTTTCTGAAATGAGAAAATATACATATATACATACAAATTTAAAATAACGGTTTTATATGTATATTTTAATTGAAAATTAATTGAATGTAGCAAGTTAATGTAAAAAAAAACTGAAAACTGAAAACTGGTAATTTTGGCTGCAGCAACAATGGGAGATTATAGCGTTGCCATGAATAATAATTCAAGCCAAGTTTCATGAAAATAGCTTGTCAAATAAATAGTTTTTCGTGCAATAACTTGAATTGTATCGCATATTTTGTATGACAGCTATATGCTAGAGAGCTCCGATAGCGGCGGTTTCGGCAAGTAGAGCAACTTCTTGTAGAGAAGAGGACGTGTGCAAAATTTTAGATCGATATCTCAAAACCAGAAATAAAAGTTCGCGAAAATACGGTCAGGCAGACCGTCTGGATCGACTCACACTGAATAGTAATATAAGGACTGCGTCGAATAAAATTGTCCGTTACAATAATGAAAAAAATTTAAAACCAGTAGTCCGATTTCTTTAAACTAAAATATTTTTGAAATTTGTATAATGGGAAATGAAAGCAAGAACTACGTTTTATAAATATTTTTTTTTTCCGGAACCCCGCCCATTAGTGGTAAATATTTATATAAATACATATATATTTTGTGGTAGCGTAAGATGCTCGCATAGCGGCTGAAGACCACTTCTTTTAAAGTTTTGAACGACGTTGGTCACTTGTTTGTTAACTTCGTCACTCTTTTTATCACTCTCTTTTAAAATCACTCCATTCCGTTGAAATCACTCTAAGGCTGTTTTGCCATAGTGACATGAAGCGAAGTCAGGCCAAAAAAACGTGGACACTTTAGGTTGGCTTAGAAATTTGAGCAATCTCTTTTGTAAGCATTCGTTCTCATATATTTCGCTGTTGATTGTATCCGATGTAACGATTAAACTGCTTCTTTTACCACAACTACAAATTGCCTGCCACACAAGAAATTTCTTTGGACATTTTGTCACCTTTTTGGCTTTGAATTTTTCAGAAAAATTTCCTAGAGAATCGGTTGTATGAAATTCCTCACTAGGTGGCTGAGAAAGGTCCTCTAAAAAGTAGGTCTCGTCATCCATGATGCAGCATTCGAATATCTTAACAAAATCTTTCGTCAGTTTCTTAACTCGTTGTTCGTTCTTGACGGCGTTTCTATCCGGAACTTTCTGTACCTTGTACATCTTCAGCCCAGCTTCCTTCTTCGTCCTGCGTACGAAATATTCTAAAGAGCCAGCCTTCCTCGCCAATTTCCTGCCCGAAATGTTTGGGGCTTTCTTGAGAACTGTCACAACGTTCTTCGCTTTCTCACAATAATGTGGAACATTTTTTACCAGAACCTTTCTTCCTGTCAATACGCTCATCTTCCTTAAAGCGTTTAATAACGCGAGAAATTGTTTTAGGATTAGCCCCCCTACACCTTTGGCAATTTTCTTATAGACCACTGCGGTTATTTGAAAATTTTTTAATAATTTTTCCGCACCACTTTTGCGTTATATAAATTTTTATTGACTATAACGGTCGCATAATATTTATGTGGCATTCATTTCAGAGCTACTAAGTTAACCATTATTTGAAATTTTTAATAGAACAGTATGAAAAAAAACTGTAGCGGACAATTTTATTCGACGCAATTTTTATATCTATGACTTAAAAGATCTCCGACTCTCTATACCCTGTTTAGGCTATAAAGAAATATTTTTTGCTGCTAGCAAACATTATTTATTTTAAAATTGAAACTATCAACCAAATATTGATTATGTAGAAATTCTAATGAGTAATAAATTTATATCCAGAGATATTCAATGTTTCCGCATGAAATTTTTTTCCTCTTACCAGCTTATTTGTATGCAAATGCGCCGCTCTATTAGCCCTTACTAAGCAACATGTTGCATTTGCGCGCATCCATGTTGCAACACAGCATTATTATCGATATAACCACCGAACAATAACAATTGCAACAACAACCACATTCATAGACCAAAACAATTGACGCGGACAGATTACATGAGCGGAAATTTGGAAATTCAATTTTAAAAGCAGCTGCCACGTGTCCGCTTTGCGCCACCACCAACTCAGCAACAAAGCTAAATTGTTGTTTTTGTCGCACTTAATAATAATAGAGCGCGCATCAGACTATTCAACGCTTGTTGTTAATGTTTCGATGTTGTCATCGCCAGCGAGCGCGCCCACACGTCGGCAGCGAAAATGCAAAAGGTGCATACACGAGCGCCCGCGCGCACACACGCACACACTCATTAACGCTACACTTTCGCTTGGCGCGCAGCAACCGGAACTTACGCGGTCTAAAAGGACTCACCCTCACTTGGGTTGCCACGCGCGGCAACAACCACACGCATTTTTAATAAAAAAAAATTGTAAGCAAGTAGCGTTGTTGTTGTGGAAACCACTGAAATTGAGCAATAAACGTCGAAACGCGAATTAACGCCGCGCGGCAGTCGCACAGCCGCAGCGGAAGTGCTCAAGCGCGCCCACCGCACCAGCGGCAAGACGGTGCGACCAACCTGAAAAGGTGGCTAAAAGGGCGTGTGATTGACTTAATTGACTATGAAAATGAGAAATTGCCGAAATGAAATCAAATTGAGCAATCGGCCGTCGGCAAAAACGCTGCTATGCCGCAGCTGGCGGAGGTGGTTAATGACTGCGCATAGCGGAAAGCCGAGCGAGCGGTGGCCGCTCTGTCGGCAATATGTAGAAAATGTAAAACATTTTAAAGTCCAAACCGTCTAGAGGGTGTTGGTGGTTATTGCGGAGATGCTACATCCCCATACGCGGGTTTAGAAGGCGTTCTCACTTAGCTCACCGTCGGTGGTTTAATGCCATTTTAACGGCAGCGCTTTGTCGTCTGTCCGCCCAGCGCCCATTTTCCTGCAATTTACCAGCCGCTAATTACTTTGCTTTTGCCTTAACAATCGTAGGCTTGTAATGTAATTGTAGTTGGTTTTGGTGCTTTGTTTTGTGGCCGCATTTCGAAATCACCGCTGACATGTGGACGCGTGTGAATTCGTACATTAAAATGATAAATCTTACTGCGGGAAAGTACAACTAATTAGTTGGGATTTTAATGACTCCGAAGAGAACTGACGGTCGAGGGTTTCAGGCGACAGCAAAACAGAAACAGACTAAGGAAAACCTCCTTATTGCAGCACTAAATGAGTTCAGAAAGAGAGAGAAAACATGAAAGAAGAATTCGGATTATAATCCCGCCCACTATTAAAAGTGCTATAAATCTATATCCAAATGCGCCAGGTACATACAATTTTACACCCGATATGGTACGAGTGGGCTTTATAGGAGTCGGTGCCAAAACTGGAACATGGGAGTACTCAAACAAATTCGGTAGGCAATATTTTCGTGGCATTCTTACATTTTTCTGGCGGATCCAGCGCACAACTCTGGGGAGGAATGGTTCGCCTTCTAGCTTTAGCACGCTTTCAAACGGATGTCCTTTGGCTACCCAGAGAATACTTGATCTAAGACCGAAAGAACAACACCCTCTAAATGAGTGGCAATCAGTATTTTAATCCTCACTTGCGTGAAATTTTACATCCTCCGACATTCCTACATTACATCACGTCCACTTCGCAAATAACACAGTTTTAAATTCCAACTGATCTTCGAGTATACAAATCAAGAACCAATCAGTCTATCTGGAGAAAACAAAAACGAGTTGCATCTTTGAAGTGCCTCCTTGTGTCCAAAAATTGTTCAAATCGGAACGCAACTAGTCACACCTCAGAAGACGAATATATGAACGCACTTTGTATCGAAAATATCGACCAACCTGTCCGATATGTTATTGAAACTCGAAAAGAATTTTCATTGCAAGTTACGAGATGTATACTCTCTCTCATATATATATACACATATTAAAGAGACTTTTAATGAGACTCAAGTTAGTCTGAGGTAAAAGAACAACTGATTATTTTTGATTCCTATGGCTTCTTGATTACCATTGGGCACTATTGGTAGTATTGAGGTAATAAAACAATCCTATTTAAACAACAACCCCACGCTGGACTTGGTGGCATTTGTCTTCCTAATTAACGAAGTTCTTTTAACTGAGGCCGGCCGTTGGCGCAGAGGAAAAGCTGTAAAATGCAAAGAGTAAATATGACTTCTGTCGGACAACGCTCAAAATTTAGATGAACAATAGAAGTAACGCGGTCAGCTAATCCTCTGGCATAATTGTTACTACTTTCACTCCTCGGTTGGCAGTACTTAAATTATGCCTAGTTGAGACAATTAACTGATTAAACATGATTATTCCATCGACACAATTAATTGAGAGGCTCTTTAGCAGTTGAATATATGTACTTGGTACATATCGCTCCATGGGCGGGAGTCCAGCCCAACAACAAGAAATCAACACCCACACCATTCACAAGCATACTAAATTTTCTTTAGACAGTCCACTAACTCATCGTTAGACTTCAGCTTGACCACATAAATTACAAGTCCACAAGCGCATAAATCACTGGCGCACGAGCTGAGCAAATTTTTTGCAGGGCACGTTTGTGTGTGCTCCTAAGGATGGACCGCCAACTACTAATTGAATTGTTTGACAATATTTTACGTTTATTTTTATTTCATTGATGCAAAGAACTTTTTATACCCCGAACCAGTATGTTTCGCAACTTTTTGCAAGTGTTTTTTGCAATGATTTTCTGCTTTCCACCCGCTGTTTTGGTGCGCCCGCATGACGAGGGCGGAGGGTGAGTGCTTAATGATCGAATTTGTTCAGATTAGTACTAATAGCCTGAGAGACGCCCCTGTCTGAGAGTGATTTTTTATGGAATCGTTAGAAACGCAAGCAGGAAGGGGCTGCGCACAAGTGAATGAATGACACATATGTTTGCGAGCACTTGAGTGCATAAAAAACTACAGGATATGCAATAAAAATAGTTTGGGCGGAAAAACTAGCACGAGTAACGAGCGCGCGACGAACAACGAAAGCAAGGCGCAACATCGATGGGTGACTGCCAAAGTCCTTAGACCAATAAATACGCAAATATGTGTGCGAATTCAGGAGCAAAGTGCGTACAAAGTAGCAGCGCAGTTATCGCAGAAGCAACCAAGATTTGTAAGGAAAGCAGGACAGCATATGGAAAATAGTTCGTTTTGTCAAAGCGGGGGTGATTTCAACAACGCCAAGCAAAAGACGATGTTGTGCAGACGTTATTGCAAAAGTTTACAAAACACTTCGCACCACACCCCGCCAATCAAGCTTAATACACAGCATGGCAATGTATTGCTTACACTTAAGCTAATGAAATCGTCTGTTAAATGAATTGTGAAAGCCATAGCCGACGACATGCCAAAGAATAACAACCCGAAAAAATTAAGCAATTGACTTGACGATGTTTGCACAACGCGACTGAGGCGGAAGTGCACGATTTTGGGTTTCGCAAAATTTAAATTTAAAAAATACATTTGACTTGTGGTTTGGTTTGAAAAGCAACTCCCCTTTTGTTGCGTGTTGCCGCTGGCATTTGTGGCTCATTCTTTTGCAATTTAAAATTGAAAACTCGTGGTTTAGAGCTTAAAAATGAGCGGGGGGCTCACAAGTCTAGAGTTCAACATATTAGCAGGCGTGTCAATGCTCCTGAAGTGTCCATATGTGCCGACAGCTATTTAATAGAGCGTTTTAAAGCACTTCAACCGACAGCTGTTAACTCTTTCCGCGCGCTAGAGCAAAGTCGTTGGCCTTTTAATGGCTTTACTTGGCGAATTTGGCCGATGCAAACTTTGCACTTGTGGGTTTATTGGTGTAGAAGTCGTATTTGCTGATTCGCTGATTTATTTTTAACGGAAGCGCAGCAGAAACTTGCGTAATTTAAAATTAAGAGAAGAGTGGTAAATGATATCTATTATATATATATTTTTTTACGCATTTTATTTTAAGTTTTTTTGTGGTGTCCGAGCTGCAAAGAAAAATTATTTATTATTAAAAAAAAATAGTACGAAGGGAGACTTCATGAGAATTATTAGCATTGTCTGAACGCAAACTCATTCAGTCGCCACTTTTTCAGAAGTTCTCAACCAAGCCATTGTGTATTAATACTTAAACCCTGAGTTTACGTTAAAACAAACTCATTTCTCCCAGTCCCAGTCGTCCCAGTGAATTACAACTTTTTTCAGCATGCTTCAAACATACAGTGGCTCCATCGCATAATCGGACAAGAGTTTTTCTAACATAAATGCCCTCCAAACATAAAGATAAAAAATCAGAATGTATTGTTTTTTGCTTTNAAGGAGGCCTTATTACAGGCTTGGTATTCCATAGAGCCGGAGGTTTGTCAAAACTTGGTAGAATCTGTTCCAGAGCGCTTACAGGCTGTTCTGGATAACAAGGGTTATGCAACTAAGTATTGACTCCTTTTTTTTTATACATTAAGTGGCTTTATTTTGTTTTGTCCGATTATTCGTTGAGCATAAAAAATTGAATTGTTTTAGTTTTTTTATTTAAATTGACAGCTTATATTTAAAAAAGTTACCTTTTCTTTATTATTTAAGCAGACGATAATATTAAGTGTAAATAAAAGCAAAAAACAACACATTCTGCTTTTTTATCTTTATGTTTGGAGGACATTTATATTAGAAAAACTCTTGTCCGATTATGCGATGGAGGCACTGTATATACATCTCATCCCCGCCTACGCTAGGGTACTTTTGAACCCTTTCTGTATTCGGTTGCTAAAGCAGTTTCTCCCACTCCGTTTGTGTTCTAAAAAGATAAATACATTTTAATGTAATATGCCGTATGCAAATATTTACCTTCTTCGTCCAACCGATTCGCACAACATTTCAACACAATTTTCTACTTGAATATCACTTCTAGCTGCTGTTTCAGCCTCAATTGTTTTTGTCACACTTCCGGAACTTAATGGACTGAATCCTTTGAGTTTCCGGTGCATGCCACTCCCAATTTTTTTGCTACTCACTTTGCATCTCACATTCGCTGCCAAACGCATTCTCTTGCATCTTTGGCATTTAAGTGACCCGTCATAATTCTTTTATTCCATTATACGTTCTTTTTTTTTGCATACAGGCCAAAATGTCCAACAACAATGGCTGGTCTTGTGCCTTTACTCGCGTCATTTATAATTGCTTTAGGGCCGCTAATAAATTATCAGTTATTTAATTTTGACATTTTTCATATTTTTCGGATTGGCGACTAAATCATTCTGTTTGGGTTTACTTGAATGGAATTAGTGGAAAATATACGCAGATACGGCTCACTGATTTTTGATGCTTTAAATGCATTTTCACTTTTCTTAAGTTTATTTTTAAGTTTAATTTATATACTTCTTCTAGCCGAGTTAACAACAACGCGCCACTCGTTTCTCCTCTTTGCAATGTGATACCAATTGAAGATTCCAAGCGAAGCCAGGTCCTTCTCCACCTAGTCCCTCCAACGGAGTGGAGATCTTCCTCTTCTCTGCTTCCTCCGGCGAGTACTGCATCGAAAACTTTCAGAGCTGGAAAGTTTTCGTCGGTTCACATGACAGCGTAGCCACTGTCTTCTAATTGTCAATGTCGTCGTATATCTAATACAGCTCATTGTTCCATCGTATGCGGTATTCGCCGTGACCAATGCGCAAGGGACCATAAATCTTCTGCAAAACCTTCCTCTCGAAAATTCCAAAGACCAACTCATCAGATGTTGTCATAGTCTACGCTTCTGCACGAGGATGGGAATAATGAGTGACTTATAGAGTTTGGTTTTTGTTCGTCGAGAGCGGACTTTACTTCTCAATTGCCTATCCAGAACGAAGTAGCTTCTCTTCCGTGGCTTTTTGTAATTTTTCATTGGAGACGTTTTTTACTTGTCGGGTTTCAAACTACGCACAACCCTTAATAAGGATAAAAGAATCGTTTATGGCCATCATGAACTTTCCTCACTTGCGTGAATATACTCGTATATAGGTTTTTTTACTGGATAGTATATGGCAAGTCACTATCTAATTTTTATCTGAATATCAATATATCTGAGTATTTAATATTAGTGGAAGTTTTTCTGCTACAGTCAGTAATACTTCTGAAGTCTCCTTCCATTAACTTTCTCAAGTCTCCCGAGTAAACAAAAGTTCTATCGAGATGAATTGAGGATTAATCGATAAAAGATTTTTTTAATTTTTAACACCACAACTACATATATAAACGCATCGATATCACCAAAGCTGTTCAGTCGCTATAGTTAGGAAGAAGTCAACTCATTTCCAACCATAAAACCACGAAGAATGGCTCCTCAACTTGGGATTGCATGCCGGCAGTTCACGGTGCCAATGTTTTCGTGAGTTTCGCCAAGATCTCTGGTAACCATTTAAACGCATTGCACAAATTATTTATTTATTGACTTGTCTAATAGCTAAAATAACAATTAACGTCGAACGGCAGCGGAAGTCCTTAAATTGCCGTCGAAAATGGCAATGCGCAACGAATGAAGGGTTACACGATTGGAAGGGTTGGCGTTCACCAAACAGTCAACAAAACACCTACAACAAACGACTCACACACAAAATAAAGACACCAAAGGTAGTCGTCGGCAGTGAAATATGAGCCAATATGCCGTCATGATAATTTGTTATGAGCGTGTATTATTATTTGTTTGTTTTCTGTTGGTTATGCTTGTACGGCTCAATATTACTTCTAGGACGAGCTTGTGAGGGCGTTGTTTATATTGTGTACGACATTTGTTTTGAGTTGTTTGTTTCTTTTATTCCGATTGTTGAGCCCACCGATTGATTTGCGTTGAACCCCTTCATGTGGTATACTGTAGTTAGCCATACATAAAATTGTCGTAGGTGCGAGTGAATATTGCGACACGTGAGCTGACTTTCACCTTTCGACTTGGACAGGAACGCAGCTAGTAAACGACGCGCTGCAAATGGTGTCACCTTGCCGGCTACATTTACACATGTCGCGCTATGCGGACTCGAAAGAGTTATGTAAATTCATATTTTTCTATTAGCGGCTGCCTCCATTCGATATTTTGACATTTTCGGGTTCAACGCCTCTGAACCTAAGTGTCTCAATTAGCATATCGCTAGCGTGGGAAGTGTGCCCTCACATCACCGTTTTTATACTGCCTTATTTATTGCCCCTTGCTGCATTATTGGGCTTTATTCAACCACGAAATTAGCCAGCGAGGTCATGTGAAAGTGCAAAATTTGATTTTGATTTGTTTAATGCTTTCAGCGCACAACAGCCCTTTATTTGGATTTTTACTATATATCATATTACTTTTACACTTTGATTTCGTTTATTGTTATGATATGCAAATCATGCGAGGCAATATTTAAATGGATGTTTTAATGTACTCATATGCATATCTAGCTCAATATGGCTGTGTGGCATGTGCAACACACGCGATGACTCCATTAAAGTCAACTGAGGAACACTTATTGTCATTTTTTCCTTTCTGAAATGAGTTGTGAGAGTTTTTTTCAGTGGGACATGGAAAGCTGGGAAAATTTTTGCGTGATAGTGGATACTGTGTGATGACAATGAATCACAGCCGTATTGACATTTCAATAGGATCTGAGCAACTGTGCAGTTCGAAGGTTTGTGGGTTGATATTGCAGAACATTTTGTACGGCTAAATAAAAGTTCAAGCTGTGCTCCAGCTCTATACGTGTGGGTTCGAAACATCAAAGCTGGTTAGAGAAGATTTTTTTTTATTCCTTTTATTTTACAAACTGCAATTTTCGTAAACAACTTTCGAGCAAAAATAATTAAAATGCCTAGTTTGGCCTTACTACAGTGGTATCATCAGTTGTTCGCTCACACTTTCCTTTCCATTCCATCTCCTATTTAATACACACTCATTTTTCATAACTTCACACTCTTTTTCACATCCACTTCCCTAAACATATCGCGCCTTTTGACTTAAAAAGTCCGTTCATCAGCGTTTTTTTCATTCATACATACTTTGATTTCTTTTTCTCCCGCTGTCATGCGTCTCTCTTTATTAGTTGATTCACTGCTTTACGACTTTATTTATATCGCAGTCATTGTGCCACTTACTGGATAGGAAATTACATACAATTTTATTATTTTATTATTGACAACAAATCGTCTTTATCGCCATTGACCTTTTCTCTACGCGCAGCATGGCAAACATTTTGTTGGTACATTATTTGTGTTTCGAAAACGGAAACAGCGCTGACCGGATGGCTTGACTGGACGTATGACAGTCAATGCTATTCTAAGTTAATACATTTTTTCTAGTTGCACATTCTTCTTTTGTATATGCGGATTATGTTTTGTATTGCTGACATGCGGAGGAAGTGATTCGGTAGTGATTTCGGCAGCTTACATGTTGCCGTACGTCCGTACACTTATGGACCATGCCTTCTATGATTCAATCATTGTTGCATGCCGCTTGTTTTCTTATTTAATTTCCTACAATATTGAATGGCATGGTGCTCAGTGATACAACAGCAACTTGAACTTTTGGCCGGAAATATTACGTATATCGGCAATCGAGCTGCGACAATTTTTTTAAGCAATTTTTTGCCTTTTGATGAGCTAACAGAACTACAAGGCTGCGTCGTAAAGTCCATGCTTTAATATGCTAATTTTTTTGGTCGAAGCTTCAGTAATTGCAATTTTGAGCGCCAATAGTCAATTTTCGCTTGCTTTTTTGGTACGAAGTTACGCCGTTGAAGAAACGTCAACAAACTTTTTTATTTTATTTATCCCCTCTAAGCATGCAAGATTGTTAGTCAACTGTAATTCTGTGGTTTAATTTACAAAGTAGAGCTTTAATTTAAGATTTCATGGCATTTTCCCAACACTTTGCATACGCGCTAATTGAAATCCATTAGTCGGGAAGTCATTTTTCAAAAATTATCGCTGACCACACCATTGGCGCTTCCCAGAGTAAGAAGTGTCCACGCAAACTGCCTTCTCATTGCGGTCAGCTAAAGTTCACTTACGAAATTCTCAATTTTTGCTGACGCATGCCCGCACACTTGAGTAAAATTGACCAGCGTATGTTCGAAGCATTTAATATAAATCATAAAAATGTCAAGAATTCATTTACTTAGCAATGAAGTGCAAATCCTGATGCAGAAACGAACGAAACTTGTATGCTTTTACAACACTACTCTGCAGAAGCCAGCTGCACATACTCCCAAAAATCACGCTAACCCACTCATCTTCATGCATTGATTTGCTCAGCCATAAAAACATTTATCTATAGTTTCCACTTAAATGCACAAAACGTAAAGGACAAACACGCGTGTTAAATAAAAGTGCCACAAGCATTTGGACATGCCTGGCCACTTTGCGACGCCAATGCATATTTATTTATATAAGAAACGGTAGAATTTTCCCAAAAAGCATATGCATGTAAGGCGTCAGCAATACGAAAAAAAACTCGTATGTATATACGTAGGTATATACTGGTCAAATTCATACTACCAATGCGCCACCACTCCACCTTGCACACCAACCATAAATGTGCGCATAAATCATAAACAAATAATGAGCTATGCCAATCGATTCTTGGTTCTGCCGGCGGGTGCATGGTGATGCTTGAATGCTTGCCGAATGGGGTGTGTGACACGTTCATAAAGGGATTAGCATCTCCGCAATATGCTCAGTGCACCGATTACACCCGTTTAATAGCTTCGATGGCTGGTTATTTATTAAATACATATTTAGGTGTATCAAATTATTATCGCAACAACGAGATCTAGGTCATTTGTAACTTGTATTTTTATGTAAAGCACGGACACGGGCGCGAACGCACGCGGCAGCCACGATAAGCTGGCGATTATTTACAGATTTGTGGTTTGCCTATGTACACACTTCCAACACATTTATGAATTATATTATATACGTATATGTATGTATATTTGTATGTACTTACATTGAAATTAAGCTGCTCTGTGCTGAAATCGCAGATTTTTTTAAAATTGCGGTTTATTTTTTCACTTAACGGCATTCAACAGTTACACTTTTATTGACTTGTCAAAGTGCAGCGTTGCCAATGGTGAAGTTGATGAAGGTTAGCTTAGGCGGTTACCAGACGGTTTCGTTTAATTAAGCTGTGTTTAAAATATGCAGCTTTAACTAAAAAAAAAAATGAAAATGCGATTAAAAAATAAATAAAAATAAATAAATAAATGAAATTAATTTTACCTATCGCTTATGCGAAAACTTCATTGGAGAAGTTTAAGAGGACAACAATTCTCAACAAATTTCAACTGATCACATAAGATAACTGCGCAACTGAAATGTGTAAAGTAAAATATAAAAAATCATAAACCAATATTGAAATTAGATAAAAAAAAGCACAAAAATTAAATACTTCAACTCAGTTAAAACTGACCCAAAACAAGAAAAAATATTATTGATTCCGATCGTTCAGTTTGTATGGCAGCTATAGTGGTCCGATATCGTCAGTTCCGACAAATGAGTAGCTTCTGGAAAGGAAATGACGTCTACAAAATTTCATATCGATAACTCAAAAACGTATGTACTGACAGAGAGATGGACAGATACATACATACGTACAGGGCAAAATTTACTCAACCCGTCATGCTAATCATTTACATAAATATCTTTTATGGGATCTCTGACGTTTCCTTGTGTTACAAAATTTGAGGCAAACTTAGAAAAAAACTTATATATAGAGTTAACGTTGTGGAAACCGAATACAGGGATTGTCCGGAAAATAATTGATCCGGCATCCCAACGCCCCCTCAACCGTGCTACAGCCCAGATGTGCCCTCCGGACTTTTTTATTTCCTTGTCTGAAAAGGCCGATGAAAGGGGATCCAAGCAGCATGCACCGCGGCTCTCAAGGTTATTCCGGTGTGTGTCTTCAATGCTTGGAAATCGCACTGGCCTCGCTGCATCGAGGCAGAAGGGGCCTGTTTTGAAAGATTTTAACAAATTGTAACTATTGATTCAACACAATTTTTTAAACCGACTCAGTCCTATTACTTTCCGGCCAAACCCTATATGCATCTGGCCAATGACAATGACTAGAAGACGAATTTCTATCTCTCTAGCAGTATACTCAAGATGACAGCAGCTTCCACGGGATTAGACCATGGCGAGTTAGGGTTAGCTCCCGGATATGCCGAAGGCTCGCCTGCTGCCTTCAAGTCGTCACAGTGCTCTTTCGCGTCCAATATGTGGTTTTATGTACAAAGAGCTCTTCGCGTGTATGTGTGTCAGTGAATCTTATATAAATGTCACATTGTTGACAGCCGTTGGACGTGTGGCATACGCTCATGAATGCTTAAATGAGTTTGCGTCAGCTGAGCGGTGGTTGAGGGGTCACGCCACTGCACCCTTCCAAAAAGTTACACGCGTCTACAGCATCATAATGCTTGTAAGTGAATTCGTGCGTCCGTCCGTTCGGCCACCCACTGGCGCTGCATGAGTTCTCACATCAAAAACAAAGAGCATAAATGCCAGATTTCAATTTGTGCACCAAAAGTGTTTATGAGTTTTTCACAAAAATAACAACAGCAGCAACAACCACACGCCACAAGGGCGATTGTTGTTGGAGAAAGAAAAGATTGGCTTTTTAACTGTTACAGTGTCAATAGCCAAGCGCAAACGTGCAACCACCAACAACACCCACCACCACAGCAGCGCCGCCCCAGCCGCATTCGTTGCGCCTCGACGGGTGTAAAGTTCATCATTTAAGGCGTTAAATAGCCGAATACAAAGCGACGACTTGTTTGCAGCGCTCTAAGTATGCCTCGGTGTTTGCCGCCCCCTTGGGAAATTTTACAGCTTTATTTGTTGTTTGCAGTACGCTGCCGCACGTTACTGTAGCTCTGGTTGTTGCTTTTGTTGCTTTGTAAATTTTGTTGACTTTTGCGCTGTAAATACGAGGCATTTAATTTGTTGTTTGTTCAATGGCGGTTGCTTTTGTTGCTATTGTTTGTTGTTGTTGTGTGTGTATTGGTGCAATTTTCGCTTGTAATATGACATGATGGAATCATCAAAATCGCATTAAACGCGGCGTGTAAATTATACGCTTTATTAAATGACTCGACAACAATACCAACAGTATTGAAGCGAAAGTACCGTAAAAGGATTTACGCGCTTTACAGAGGCCTTAAAATTGAAACGAGAGATGTTTAAATATGCGGCTGTGATATGAGATCAGCGTAAAATTAGACTTAAAATGCAAATGAGGTTAAGGTTTAATAGTGTAGACTCCTGTTGGGTGTGCCGCACTAAGACTTTGTGTGTTCCTTTAAGGTCTAAGGTTTGTTGATTTTTTCGTAGGCTCTTCTTGAAAATTTCGATGCAACACATCCGCGGGTAGTCTTCTGCTTATTTCTTAAAGGCTGGTTATACACGAATGACGCAGAAAAATGTCCGAGGCGTTAGATGAAACTGATGGCCACAGGACTTTATATAGTTTATAGTTCAAAGTACACCCTTCTATTGTTTCGTTCCTCCAAAAAGTGGCTAACCTTGACCAAAAGACTGAACTAGTAACAGGTGGGAAGTGTTTTACATCTTATTCTGAAGAAAAATCTGCCCGAGTATACTTATCTGTTAACTCACAAATTCTATTAGATATTGTACCAAAGCTTTCTCCAGATGTGAAAAAAGAAAGAATCTATTAATGGGAATCGTTCGGAATGAAATCTACGAATTTTCTCTTCTATTCAGAGAGGCTTCAGTTCGTGTGGTATCGACCCTTTTTCCCCATATTACAATTTACCAACCAGACTTCAAACGCAATAGACGACAGACAGCAATTGAACGCCATTCACAGTCTCCGTCCCTCACTGACTGCCTCCGAATAAATGGCGTCCATGAATTCAAACTGCCACCCATTGCAGATGAAAAGCTCGAATTTCCTCGCGAATCTAAGGAGACTCCTGCTCAACTTCGTTCTGGAAATTGAAGCTGGTTAATAAGAGATGATGCGACGTATTGTATGTGCGTCTCACAATGAGTTCCAGCATAACACTAACTACCTCTTTGCATGCACTTTGAAACCGACTCATCTGAACCGAAACAGCACGTTTTCTGAGCCTTCCATTAAATGAGTTTGATGACGATAGACTTACACCTTGCTACCCACACAAGATGTGGATAACAATATTTGAAAGCGTTCAAAGATCCGACGTCCGTGGGAAATAATGTTGAGACCCTTTCTGATACCTTAAATTCTTCTCTGCTTGCGGCCTCTTCACTTTTGTAACTTTCAATGAAGGCTTTGCCTACATTCACCGAAATGGTCTGAGAGTTTACTCTTCCCAGGACCATCAACTTAACAGCTTTTCTGAAAATTGTTTCGAAAATCTCCCCTGAAGCTGCAACAACAAATTGTAATAGAATTATAAAAGTCAAAGGTTTTGGTGAGGGAGAAATTATTTAGGTACATCCTGAAGCCATGTTCTTCAACTCAGCCGCGAACACAAGTGAAAAAACATTAAAGAACAATATTTAATAGGGTAAAAAATGTAGACATAAAAGAAAAATGACTGCCAGGCCACGTGATAATAATTTGTATTCATTAAAACTGCTAGACGCCGCCACAGGCCGCAGACGGCTTGCTGAGAGAAGAAGAATGAAAATGGGAGGCGAGAATAGGAGATGCGTTGCACTTACTGCCTACAACTTAGTAATAATAAAAAAAAGACCTACTGAGACGGAGCCCATAGCACGTTATGGGCAATTTATGATTTTTAATAATAAAAAGGTGCGAAGAAGTTACAGCACAATGGCGCTAAATTACAAATCTATTTAAAGCAGTTGAGCGCAAAGCAACCTAATCCTTTCCCCCCTCCACGACTGTAGATGTATTCATAAAGTCGCTTAATCCCGCTTTCGTCAACTCATCATCGTCCATCACCGAAGCGCGTTCCATCCATCACCAGCTGTCAACGCAGACACTTTTATTGGACAAAATTTTACAGAAATAAACCACAGCTGTCTAGATGCGACGCAGGTGTAACGGTAAAAAGCGCCTAAAATGCCACTAAGCCTTTAATGAGATGTGCAGCAGAGCGCCGTTCAAAAGCAGGAGTGAAGAGAAACCACCCTTTTAGCAGCGTAACCACAAAAACTAAAAACAAAAAGTATAAACAGCAAACCAAAGCAACAACTTAATTAGCCGCCAGCAGCAACAAAATGACGAAGAAAAGCGAAAAAAAGGATAAACGAGCGGGCCAACGCCTGCGTAAAGGGTGGCCGAGCACGTGAGTGGGGGAAAGTACTCAGAGCGTTTGGCAAAATGGCACATTTCATGTGTAAAATTAAAGGCCTGCATGAGTGGCGCTCCATTCCACGCTACGTAACTTGTTGTTTTGCGGTTTGACCGCCAACCCCCAAGTGCTGTTGCCCGAGCAGGTGTGAGCTGGCAGACACTTGCTCACTACTTCTCCATGCACCGATCTATTATCTCTTTCACACTCACAGTTATATTCCCAGCGCACAAGGGAAATTTTTCATACGCTTTTGAAGGTGAATTTCCCCTGCTTTTTGAACGCGTCTTGTTGAGGGTTTGTGGTGATTTTTCTTAAGTTTAGTGAATTGATTGATTGATGACTGCTGTTGGTTTCGGTGGAATGAACTTAAAATTAAGCAAAATAAAATAAAAATTATGTACATATTTTGGAGACTCAAAATACGCTGATTTTGTTGTTMTTATTATTATTGTGTTGTTGTAACGATTATCCAAACCATGCTTGGGAGAAATAATAAGTCAACTATCATCGAAGTCACTTGACTGTGGGCTAACGAGCTGTTTCGACGCGTTCGGACTATATCATACGGGGACTCATTGCAAATTCTTGATAACTACCATTCCCTGGGATGCTACAATGCCCAGGACGAAAGTTGTTGTACTGGGATCATTCTTGTTTCACACGGCAACACGAGCTGCTGTTCTGCAATAGGTGGTGCTTAGATTTCGAGTAATTGGCGTTATGTGCCTGTTGGAAGTCGGTCGCGTCTGCAACTTGGTCTGTATCCAGTTGGTCAACATGTTGAAAGAATGGAGAGGAGTATGTTCTGCTTCTTTACAGTAGATGTTCAATGGGAGACGCCTTGTTGTGGTCCGGTACCGTGTTCTGGCAGGTCTATATCTTCTCTATCTCAGTCTTTTCTGTCGGAATTTTGACATCATCGACGGAAAGTCTCCTTCGTCCAGGAATGCAGAAACTGCTTACCTTGCATAGGTAGCTGCTGTGTCGTGAGGCGAACAGTAAAGCCTGTATGTTGTAAGATATTTTAGAACCACTGGGGTCGAAGCCGAGTTTTTGAAATTTTACTTTCACCTCTGATAAGCTTCTTTCAAGGATACTATTATTTTATCAAGCTTCTATTTATTTATGTAGACGGAAATTGATTCATGTTTCCAAGCTATCTCATATTGATCCTTCGACTTGAGGTTGACAACGATTCTCATCGTCCGAGAATAATACTTTGCATCGCTTTCGTTTTAAAACACATACCATGGAAGACACTTTTTATGATTTGGAAGTAAAAAAAAAACTTACCGATCGAACACCGAAATAACAGCTCTTAGCCGGATAAGATGCAGGTCAATTCCGGTGACATAGAACGGTAAGTCGTGGCTCGGACGTCAAGGACGCCGATTTAAAACGTCATTAGAAAGGCTGGTTTCTCTTATGACCTTCTTGAAGTAGCTTCGATGTATTAGTAAGTTCGGTGAAATAACTCCGATGAGATCCGAAATTTTACGACCTAGAACGCATTTAAGATTTACTTGTGAATGGCTCAGTGAGTGAGTTAGTTGTAATTTGAGCACCTTCACGATCTCTCTTAGACTTCGCATAACATACGGGGTCCAAAACGATATTGATTGTAGGTCGATAATATTGATTGTGGATCAAGAATTTTCATTGTAGATCGAGAATATTGATCGTGTCTTGCATAGCTTTTGTAGAGCCTCTGTAAAGAAAGCAGCACTTAGTTGGAAAGTTTATTTTCAAATTCTCACACCCATTTCGAGTTTTACCTCGTTCCGCGTTGTGTTTTTGCGCATGCGGGTATATTTTGTTAAAGAAATTGATTGTTGTAATTCAAATTCTTGAATCTCTTTCGTATATACTCATCGAAATAACGGTGTTTCACAAGTTTTCTTTCGATTTCTCGTTTACTCTCGCCCTCAAATCACTTTCGCGGTTCAATTAAGCCAAAGTCTGTTGCGTAGCTTTAAAATCGGTAAATGAAATTATGCATAATCACAAATATTTATTTTGAATTTTAAAAACACATATTTCACAGGAGCTTATATAAACCATACCAACTGCCATTTTTTGTTTAAATTTTTATTAATTTTTTCTCGTTAATTATATAGTTAATTATATTATTGCTATTTGAGTTTATGTTTATCGAATTTATTATATGTAACGGTATTTTGTTTTAGTAATTTTAACCTATTTATTTCCTTTGTTGTATTTGTAGAATTCGCATAGTCTGGTTAGCGCCTTAAAACTACTGATTACAAAACTAATTTAAAAGTGTTTTTGTTTTTTTTTTTCTTTTAAATATTAAAATTTTTTAACTACAAACTAATGTGTATAAAAAAAATCAGATATTGCCGCGAACAGCGGAAAATATAATTTTGCTGTTCGGTTTTCATATAAGAAAAATACATTTTTTATTTATATGTATGTATATTAGAGGGTGACTTGAAAAACTAGCCACAGAGGAAAGAAAGAAATTTGTAAAACTCACAAAATTAGAGATGTATATATTGTTGTAAATAAATAAATGATTTCGACTAAAAAATTAGTTCGAAAAATATTTGAAAAAATCAAAGTAAGGTTTGTAAAGTTTAAAATAGAAAGCAAACTTGGGAAGACCGCAGATCGTAATTCATGCACTGTGTGCAATTATTACTTTTTAATTAAAAAAAAAATTTTTTTGCAAAATGTAAAGAATTTTAAAATTTTATATTAAGAAATGTAAGAACAAAGAATAGATTCAAATTACAAGTCCAAAGGATTCTATGTAAAAATAAAAGACTAAGAGAATTAAAAAAGAAAAAGCGAAAAAATATTAAATTAAATGAAACCTGAAAA
>NW_017534642.1:939672-986460 GCF_001853355.1 Bactrocera latifrons
ATGATTGCTTGCTTTCAAAAAAAATTCATTTCTCAGTTTTACGATGTTGGGTAAAATCAAAATATTTGGCTAAGAAATATGAAATTAAAAAAAGTAATTTAATACTCATAATTTCTCATAAAATTACTTTCTCATCCTTTTTTTAAATTTCACTTCCTTGCCGCATTTGCCAAAAGCAAGCACCAACCGACGCGCCAAAAATTTTCGTATGATATATTTTTTACACTTAATGTTATTACACACATATGTATATACACATGTATATGTATGTGAATTTCTTAAACGGTCATTTAATATATTTTTTTTCTTTTCCTTCTTACATTTTCATGCGAGATTTAGCGTTCGCCCAATACACGCCCTACACGTCACTGCACACATTGCAATAATAAAATAAATGAAACGTAATTACAATTAATTAAGTTAAAGCCCTAAATATTACACAAGCAGCAATAATTGCTTAGAAGAGAATCGAATTTATAACCTAAAATAGAAAAGTATAGTTGTAAAGCGATTCAATTGACATCCTTACGCCGCCGCCGCCGCTGTCATCTCTATTTGGTCGGTATGAAACGCGCCTTCACTTGATGGGCCAGTAATTGATGTTGTTGTTGCTGTTGTTGATGCAACTGCTGTTGCTGTTGTTGTTGCTGCTGCTGTTGCATATGTTGGCTTAGTTGCTGTTGAATAGATAAGCCGCTGGCATTGCTGATGACGTGCTGATTGTGCAGCGGCTCGTTAATCTCAACTTTAATGGGAGGATTTAACGGTTCTTTGTTCTTGCGCGGCCGGCCACCTGGAAAATCAAGGAAATAGCATTTATTTTTGGCAGCTACAAAAAAAATTTTGGAGAGGACAGTGAGCGTTAAAAAAAAACTGTAGTTGAAGTGAGAAAAATAGGTGTCAGTACTGAAACTGAGAAATATTAAACAACAAAAAAAATTTATAAAATTATTAAACCCAGCGAATTTCTGGCAAATATGGCTTCAGTTGGAGTTGCAGGAAAGAAGTTGTTGAAAAAATATAATTCAGAAACGCGTGCGAGATTGTAGGATTAGAAGAAATGGCTTGAACGACTTTTTCCGCACATAAACTTGACACAAAAAGCAAATTAAAAAGAAAATACGTTAAGTGACGCAAATAAAGCAGGTGACATAGCAGGGGCAAAATATACGATCAAACAGTGCTTCAAACGCAAAAAACGTGAAATGAGTGAGGTTAGGTTGAAAAGGGTTAATGTAAGATTTCACATTAAACGTAAAGTCAAGCATATTAAAGTGGCGTTTTCTTCACAATTCCACAGGCAAACGACCCAAAAGCTTAAATTAACGCACATGCCCGCTTGTCGCATGGCGCAGCAAGTTTGCGCAAATCTGCTTACAAGCAGACACTTGAACACTAAAGCTAATGATATTATATATAAATAAACTGTTTTTGTTTACGCTTTCTTCCTGTATTCGAACACATACGTTGGCCGACTGTGTGTTGTATGGATAGCGGCTGACCGATCATAGCCAACGGCTGTTGCGGCGATTGCAGTGTTATCGATTTCTTCGAACGCTTCGGCGGCGGCAACTCGTTGTGTGCGTGATTTGTTAACAAATGTTTGGATAAATGCTGACGCACTGCGAAAGCCTCATTGCAATTGGCCACCGGGCAGGTGAGGTATCTAAACAAATGAAATGAAAATGCCAATTAATATGCTGGAATCAAATGAAACACACACAAATCTGCGTTAGGCAGCGCTACACACCTGCCCTCCAAATGACGCTGCACGTGCTTCTTGAGCAACGTCTCCTGATTGAATGAGCTGGGACATGTGTCGCATTTGTATTTGAACTCGTCGTGCATCTTCAAGTGCTGATCGAGATGTGCCTGCTGCAGGAATTTCTCATCGCATTTGGTGCACTCGTACGGGAAGGCCATGCCGTGAGACTTCATATGTGTATGCAGTTGTGATTGCTGCTTGAACGTCTTATCCGGACAGCGTGGACAGTAGTAGCCGGTGATGCCGGCGTGCGCTTGCAGATGCTGATTGAGCGAGGTGACTTGTGTGAACTTCTTCGGACATTGATTGCAACAGTATTGTTGTACTTTGTGGTGCGTCTTCATGTGATTGTTCAGATTGGTCACCTGCCAGTGTTTTGGAAAAACGGTGAGTACAAACACTTTGTGATATGAAAAAATGTTATGCGTAATTACCTGCGCAAACGAGCGTCCACACTCGGGTTCGATGCAGACGAAGGGACGTTCACCAGTATGCAAACGCCGATGATTATTCAAGTTCGTGATCTGTGAAGCAGAAAAAAGTTTTGTATGGAAACTTCTTAATGGTGAAGGATATTATAGCTCGGGACAGCCGAATTTAACGGTTTTTTTTTAGTTTTGATAGTTTTTTGTTTTGGTTATTATTATGACATTTTTTTGCATTATTATTTTTTATATCGAAATCTTTTCTAACCTGTGTAAACTGCTTGCCACAATCCACACACACATACGGACGATCGTTTGTGTGGATGCGTTCGTGATTGCGCAAGTTGGCCGCCTGTGTAAAACCTGTGAGTAGAAAATTTTTAAATTCCCGTTTTTTTTTTAACGCGTGAAAGCTCACCTTTATTGCAAAAATTACAAACGAACTTCCGCTCCGCTGCGTGATTGCGTATGTGTGTGAGTAATGAAGATTTGCGCGAGAAAGTCTTGTTGCAGAGCGGACAGGAGCCCTCCTCATTAAAAATCGAGTCCACCTGTTTTGGTGTAGAGAAGCAATGCTTAGAGAAATATTTCAAAAAATCAAGTATGCTTAAAAATTTTATGAATACCAATTTTTAAATACCAAATATAAAAGTGTGTAAACAAAATTCTAAAATTTAGTGTTTAATTTTACCGCTACGCTTAGTAATATACATATATAGATATACTAAAATTTGTACGAATATATACGTCTAACTGTTGTATGGTCTTCTCCAACTCAAATGCTGACATTGTAACCATTTTTAATTTCGCGCGATTCTGCAAATTAACCTGGCGACGATGTTGCCGGTTTTGCTGCGAATGAAAATGGAATAAAAAAGAGGAATTTGGAGTTTATATAATGTATATTATATGTATTTACTTTAAATTCAACAATATGTACATACACATGTTCACAGACATATTTTAAATAAAATATTCAAAATATCAAAATTAGTCAGGAACTCTTTAAATCACTTGCTAGAGCCCTAAAGTATGCTTTGCAAATTGTAGGAAGCCCAAATATTGAATTTTCGAAAATATGATGAGTTTTACATTATATTTATGTATACCACAAAAACACAGAAAAAATAAAAATAATTTCTGCTACACATGCCTAAAAGTATGCCTCGAGATTTTAAAATACAAATTTTTTTTAATAGTATTGATAAATTAGCTAAATATTTTTCTATGTATAATGTATAATTACTCGGCATAATCTACTACTACGCATCTCAGTGACGACCTTTAACCTGCTTTCGAAGCAGCTTCGTATTCATCTTATTGAAGACACGGAAACTTGACAAACAAAACTGAACACACAACAATACACTTCCACATATTCATACATATGTACATATATACATACATACATAAGTAATCTACACGTTAAATTCCAACTACAACTCAACTTCTGGCCAAAAGCAAAATAAGAAATTTCGGTCCTCTCTCACCTTTTCTGTAATCTCAGATGATGAATGTAAACTTTCGGAAGAACTTGTTGATTGTAATTGTTGTTGTTGCTGTTGTTGTTGTTGCTGCTGTTGTTGTTGTTGTTGCTGTTGTTGATGTTGTTGTTGCAATTGTTGTGCCAAAGCGTTAACAGCAGCAACGTTGTTGTTGCCAGCAGCAGCGGCCACGTTATTGCTTAGTTGCGCTGCAACTGCGGCGACATTTGCCAAATTCTGCGTATCCACGGCACTAGATCCGCCACCACCAGATCCGCCGCCACGTACTGATGGATAGAAACCGTTAGCAGTTAGATGTTCGGAGCACTTAACACAGGTGGGTATATTATAGCCGGGTACTTGGAACAGCTGCAGATAGAGAAAGGTATAAACTAAAATTAACGAACTGTTATACCACATTGAACACATGAACTATATGGTATAAAATAAGTAACTTTTTTGAATTGAAATTTAAATCCTTATTATAAATGTTTTACGTAAAATTTAAATCAATTTTTGAATTGAATAAATGCTGAGCATATAAAACTGATATAATTTTGCTATCTATTGAAATAGTAAAACTAGTATAAATTTCTTTAATTTTATAAATATACAATAATACAATATACATAAATAAATGAAAAAGTTGTGGGATTTTAACACATTTTGAATTGAATAAATGTTGAGCACATAAACTGGTATAATTTTAATTTCTATTGAAATTTTAAAACTGGTATAAATTTCTTTAATATTACAAATATTAAACTGGTAGAAATGTATTTGAAATTAAATTATAAAAATGGTATATATAAATAAAGAAAATGGAAAATGTAAACCCATTTTTGAGTGGAATAAATGTTGAGCATATAAAATTTGTACATTTTGCCAGCTGTTGGGTTTGTAAAATTGGTATAAATGTATTTAAATGAAACAATAAAACTGGTATAAATAAATGAAGAAATGGTGCGATTAATTTTCTTTCAACCGTGCTCCCAAATTATTGGAGGTATTTTAATTAAAGAAAATTGTATAAACATTTAAGTTTAAGATTTTATGTAAAAATCATTAAAATTTTTTAAATTGTCTACCTAATTCATAAATATAATTTCGTTTCTGCCACTGCAAACCAATTAATTACAATATATGAAAATCTCCCTTGGCAATTTTAGCTAACAAGTATAAAATTTCACTTGGCAACTCTGCTGAAATCCTGCTATTGACACCCACACTCATGTTGTGCCTGCCAGCATTGCTGCCCCTCTACACTCGCTCTACAAGTATTTTTAATTAAAAGAAAACAAAATTCATTGCAGCAAACTGGTTGAGCGCAATAAGCAAATTCAAAAAAATAAATTAAATAAAGTAGAAACACAAAAAATATTAAAATAAAATTAGTTTTGCTTTTACAAGTGTTGCTTTCGGCGACGCTGGCTATTTATTTCTACTGACCATACCAGTTGGAATATACATATGTATGCATGCTATTATTGTATTTGTTATTGCTGCGCATTCGAGCAAACCAATTGGCAGACCAAAATACGCTACGACGGTCGGTAGGTCAGTCTGTTATAACGTATACGGCGTCAAACTCCTTCATATATAATATGTAGATTTGTATTTGAATTTTGTCCCCCTCTTCTAACACTGTTCGTTCCGACTTTGCGTGCTGCGTTCTCAAAAGCAATAAGTCAAGCAGAGCGACGTCGACTACTTGCAGATTGTTGGGCTCTTTGTTATTACGTTCTTGTTGTTGCTGTTGCTCGCATGTACAATATACTAAAAACCGCACTGCCGACGGCGCTGCCGGCGTCGCCTTTCAACGTTATACACTCACTGAATTCGCTTGGATTACTTGACTAGCTGACATTGTTGTTGTTTGATTTTTGTTATTTCGATTTTCATTTTTCTTAGATTCTGTTTTTGCTGATTGTGTGTGTTTTTTCAGCATTGTTTTAATACGTTTTCTTCACTTCTACATATTTTAATTTACGTATCGATGTGTTGCTATTTCTTTTGCGAAAATCGCTGTGTGTGAGCATTGTCGCCGCGTTATTGTTGCGTTCGACGTAGTCACTTGCTCTTTGGCGCAATTTTTGCGATTTCTTTTTATTATTCATATTTTTTATAATCATATTTTTTCGCGCGATATTCGTTTTTAATATTTTTTTTTCTGCTTATGTGCCTATTTTTTTGATGTTCCTTTTTTTCGTTTTCGACATAATATACAATGTTGAAGTTATTTTCGTTATTTTTTGCTTGTTTTTTATTTACCTTTCGCTTTGTTGTTGCCTTATGCTATTCAACCATTGTTGAAAGTTGGGGGGAATTGTGGTAGAATAACAAAAGCAGCGAAAGAAAAATAAACGCACAAAAAACAGAACGCAAAAAAAATTTATGAAAATAAAATATATAAATGGGCTGCTCGTTGTTATGTGCCGAGGAAGACGTGGTGCGCGGTGCAGTGCAACGGAGCGGCCGCACAACAGACAAAGCGTACATTGTGCTGAAAAAGTAATAAATGCTTGGGTTGGGAATCGTGAAGAAGCAGAAAGAAATTTTCGTATTTTAGACGCCATTTTAGTATGTAGCGTTCAAGCCGGTCAAGTGGTTATTAAAGAACCGAACGAAGAATGAGTGTGTGGCTGGAAACGCGTTAATGCGTTTTTTTCATAAGCCAAAGTGAGCCACTATACGAAATTAAAATTTTGACTTATGTAGACGAGTAATTGTGTTGATCCTAACACTATGTATTACCGTTGTTTCCTCCAGGAAATTAAATACACTACCTGCATTTACCGCCCTTTTCAAACCACCGACTCATTAATTAGTCCTTCCTCCCACAACAAGTCGTACGCTTTTCTTCCCACTTTCCAATTTCCATTTTGCAATTTATACCGTTTTAGAAAAGTGGAACAAAAAAAATACCACCACCCAAACTTCTAAGCTGGCGCTTAAATCGCCACTCCCACCACTGATGTGTGTGCTACCCGTATCCCATGTCCATCACTTCGCTCGGCTGCCCGCCCTCCCAAACGACTGAAAAATCAATAAAAATAACAAAATACACATTTTTTCCAACAATTGAAAAGCTGCTCCTCCTACCCGAAAAATTGCGATGGCGCATAGTGCAAATTCCAAGAACAGAAAATATGCAGGTTTTTTACGAAAATTGCGAATTAGGTTTTATGCAGTTTGGCGAAATTTCTGAAATTAAAAAACCGCGCTTTTCGACTTACCGCTGCTGGTTGAAAGCACAATCTACAGATGCTTTCCATGTCGTTTGCTCTGTATGATAGCCTGCGTAGCGATTCCAGCGGCAGCGGCGTTGGTGTTGACTATGATTGATCCAAAGGAATCCAACATCGAGGGGGTCTCGCGCGCTAACACCGTTTTGCTTTTCAAGTAAATTAGCTGTACTTCTTACTATCGAATTGTTTTACAGAGTTATATATTTTCGAAACCACAAAAATACCCACACTTTTTTACGTTTTAACTGATTTTTAAGAGAATTTTGTTGGTTTTAATTTCTGTTTCTATTCTTTAGTTTTTTTTTACGACTTATTTTGCTTCTCGCTTCACTTGCGCCTTCGCTACTACCTACTGTTTGGGTTTGCCGTTTTTGAATCGCTTATTCCACAGCTATACAATATACAGCTTTTTGTTCAATTAATATTTTTATTCACTATTCACAAATTGGCGGCACAGTTGTTTTTTTTTTTTTTTTCTTATTATTATTAATTGCTATGTTTATGTTTTGAAACTTTTGTTTTTCACTTTGTGTTTGCTTTCACCTCTTTCTTTCAACTACTTGCTATCTTTTCCTTGACTTTGACTAATCAAAATAATAAAACTTTTTTATTGCAACTGAATTCGAAGCATTCTCGGCGCTCGTTTGGGAATGAAAAAATTTTTATACTCGTCACAATTTACCCCCTACTCGTCAGCGCAATTGTTGCTGCCAACCCAAGTGATATACGTGCATCACGCTCGCGTAAATGTGCCCAGGAAAGATACCGGTGTGAAGATATCCGATTGGAACGTGCCAAACAGAATAGACACGACAATTGTAGGGCCAAATCTGACAGCTAGTAGCGAGTAGAGAATATAGCAGGGTTGCTTTGGCAAAAAAAATTGGTGTGGTTCAAAATTTTTGTAGAATTAGTGTATCAATTATAAGCTCCTTATAACAAAATGTGTTTCAGCTCACTAATGTGCACTTAAAAATATCTTAAATGAAAAAATTTACATGAAAATAGATATAAATTTCATTTATAAGAAACTTGCATAATTTTTGTTGTTACAATCAGCGTTGCCAACTAGCTGTTGTTACTGACAACTCGGAAAATTTTAAGAGCGACTCTCTCAAACTTTTGAATTGGTTTCTGCCGCTCTGCGTTAATTCTTCCCGCTTGGTTTTTGCTGGTTTTCGCTCAGCTATTGCCATTTACGCTATGTTGTTGTCTTCCATTCGTTGCAGAAGAAACATTGTAATTGCGAGTTGGCGGTTGTCAGTTGTCGGCAAATTGTCGACAGTAGAAATAAAAATAATAATATATTGAAAGCTTGAAAAGCTAAACTTTTTTAACAAAAGAAAAGTGTTTGAAATGTTCTAACTATTCTTTAAAAATAAAAGAAAAATAAAATTTCGTGTAGTGTCAATTTGGTATAAAGGTTGCTTGGCTACGCAGTGCAAGGATAACAAGTAACGAAAGCGTGTGAAAAAAGGTGAGCAGTAGCTGCGAAAAAATCCGCACTGCAGGCTAAATATATTTTATAGTAGTTCACTGGCTGCAACGAAATAAAGTTGAAAGGCATATAGCCAAAAAAAAGTACTGCAGTGAAAAGAAAACTCGTGAAAATACATATAAACTAGTGCTTTTCCACATATCTGGTCAGAGGCTGCAGTTACGCGGCGACATCCTGCAAGCAGCTGTCGTGCCAGTGTCTACAAATACATGAAGAAGATGGTTGCTTGTGTTAGTGGCTGTGTTTGTGTATGTGCGCATTTTCCACCCGATTTATACGATTTTCCTATATGTTGTTGTAATAATGCAATTATCGCTAGCCGCAGCCATTAGAAAGCGTTTGAGACACCTTTGTAGAAAGCAAATAGTAAAAGAAAATCTCATTTCAGCAGCAAGATATAGCGCAGCAAGTGTAACAAAATGGAAGCTAGACGAAAATCGTTAATATGATTTGTATAAAGTAAGCAAAGGAAAACCAGTGGAAATGGAAGAAACTAATTAGTACAAAATTGCTGCAATTGTCATTTATAAGCCGCGGCTACCGCCTTCAACGTCGCGAACAAGTGCCGTTGTGTGAGTTGTAGACAGAGATTGTTCACAGCCAGCATAGCAGAAAATTACAAAAAAGAAAAAAAAAAACATACGAGTGCTGTACCGTTAGCTACAGCTGTTCGTCACGAAAATATCGGTTAATTTTTTAGCTGTGCTATTTATATTTAATAATATTTTCTTCACAAAAAAAAAAAAAAAAATGTTACCGCATTTCAATGTGATTTTACCCCACCCACAGGTTTGCGGGTTTATTAAGAAATTATTCGCGTGATTTGCGCGAACAACACAAAGTCATAACAATAACAAACAGCAGTTTATCCAATGGGGCAGTCAAGGGGTCAGAAATTATTATATTACAATTTAAAGCAAATTAATTATTTATATGCTAAAAATATATTTATTGATAATATTATACATTAAAATTTTTTTTTAATTTTTAGGTGTTATTTATTTTGCTCTTTTTGTGATAGTACATTTTAGATAGAATATATTTCAATTTATTCGTAAATCACTATTTTTTAAGTAAATTGTGTCATATGTTTTAACAATTAAATAATAAGGAGAACAAAGAAGCAATAGCTATTTTATAATATCAAACAACAGCAAAAAATTAAAAAAAAATAATAATAAGAAAAAATAGTTTTTCCACAGCGATATTGATTAATATTATTAGAAAAGTACACTTTCTGCTGCCTTCAAATGACACAATCTTATATGATATCTTATATGATAAACACCGTCAACTATAATTGCACCGAAGAGGCAACAGCTAACCACTCCGTCCTCAGTTGCTAATCGTTTCGAATAAACTACAAGGTAAGCTTCGTACTTTGTCAAATTCTCTAAATAACCAGCCCAAACCAATATTAATTACCGAACGAAAAAGATGGGCGCAGCAGTGTAGGAGAGGTAGGCAATTAAAAAAAAGTTTAAGTATGAAAACATTGGCATTCGAAAATAATTTAAATGATTTTAAAAAACTTCGCAACACCCCAACTACTCTACTGCGCCTCTTTTTTTAAATTTAACATACTCCTTACAGCCATGGACACATAAATAGCACAAATCCGAATCCAATATTATTTCTCRTTTCTTYAAYCGTAAAGTTGATGAACAATAACAATGTGGCATGTATCTACTTGTTACCGTTATGAAGCTCATTTCGCTGTTCAAAAATACCGTTTATTTCCTATTATACTTTNAATAATTTTTAAAATAAAACGCATGTCTTTTTAGACCCCTAAGTGATAAACTTAAGGAATAAATTAATGTTGTTTTATTTGATGACCAAGTGTGCTATTTATGTGTCCATGGCTGTATCACCATGTTTCCCCTCCCAGCTGTCATGTCAACCACACCGTCCACTTTCTACACATTCATGCTCCCTTTGTTAGCTTACAGCTCATTGCTTTGCTATTCGCTTTTGTCCCGTCACATTAATGTATCCAATTTAAAATGCATTAATTATATAATTTGGCATTCAAACGCCGTCCTATACAAATACTAAACTCACACATGCACATTACTCTACATATGTGAGTGACTGTGTTTGTGTGCGCTTGTGTTCGCGTTTTTTTATAGAAATTTTCTAATTTACAACGCATCGTCTTCGCCGTTATTGCCTGCGCTAGCGCCAATGTATGAGTTATCATCAACTCAGCATCGCGAAATAAATTATCTTTAACTTTGGCGCAGAGAAACCGCCGCTCCTATGACCGCCACAATGCTTTGGCGGCGTTGGTTATAGTATGCACATTTGTTTGTAGTTGGCGATTCTATAGGTTACGACAGTTCAGTTGAGTGCAGTAACGCCATGGATACTCTGTGTGTAGTACTAAGCAATCTCTCCACAAAATGCTCCAAATGGCACAACAATAAATAGTAACAGCTGCGCGGGTATTTTTACTGTTGTAATTTTTCGCGTAGTTGTTATTGTGTCTACTGCTGCTTTATGCCATATGCCAAGCACCAACGGCTGTTCACTTTCACAGTTACCTATCGCTCGGTGCATAGAAAGATAGAGATAGTGGGGCTAGCGCTGTTGCTTGGAGTAAATACTGGAGGCGACAACAATTGGCCTAACCGCCTTGAAATTGTATTGAAATTGTATTTCTATTGCTGAAATTCCCTTTCCTTTCGATTTCAGTCTTTGTTTGTAAAGATTTTGCTTCTTTTTTTCTTACACTGCTTTTGAATTTAAATTTGAATTGCTAAACGTGAACAGTGACAAGACAAAATTATCGTAAAATCGTAATAATCGAAAGTTAGCACTTAACTGTTACACACATAAAGACAAGTGTAGGCAAGCAATCAAAGCAAAAAACTCTTGACTGCGAGCAAAGGTAAACAATAACAATAAAACGGCTGGCAAGAATTTGCCAATTTAACGAACCTCCAAAAAAGTGAAAAGAAGAATTTTTTTAAATTAAAACGTATCTCTGCACTTGTTATTTTATAAACATAAAGAATTTTAAATTATATTTTTAATATTGCCAATGCACACATACTACATATACACATACAATAGTGGACTATAACCTGCCAATCCAAGCCAAGCGGTTGGCGAAAGGTCAGCGCAGCGTTTGCGATCGATGAAGCTTGGCACACATAGCTTTGCACGCACTTCACCGCATATAATTCTGCAGCAGTTGCCCTCTTTTTCACACAAGCGACCTGCATTTGACCAGCCCCGTGTAGCGGCGAGTGTAGCTTGCATAGCTTAAGGATAGGTCGGCGGACGCTGCGAGCTGGGTTGAGTGGCGAAAGCTGAATACATTTTTGAAACGCCGGAAAATATAAATTTGAAACCGAACCAATTTTTAGATTAAAGCACGAAAAGAATATTTTATAAACTTAACAGAGTATCTTCTATAACAGTGTACAGCTGCTGGCGTATGCCGATGATATTGATATCATTGGCCTCTACACCCACGCCGTTAGTTCTGCTTGCTCCAAACTGGATAAGGAAGGGAAGCAGATGGGTCTGGCAGTGAACTAGGGCAAGACGAAATATCTCCTGTCTTCAAACAAACAGTCGTCGCATTCGCGACTAAGCTCCCAAGTCACTGTTGACAGTCATAACTTCGAAGTTGTAGATAATTTCGTCTATCTTGGAACCAGCATTAATAGCAACAAGAATGCCAGCCTCGAAATACAACGCAGAATAACTCTTGCCAACAGGTGCTAATTTGGACTGAGTAGGCAATTGAGAAGTAAAGTCCTCTCTCGACGAACAACAACCAAGCTCTATAAGTCACTCATTTTTCCCGTCCTGCTATATGGTGCAGAGGCGAACAACACATTGACATAGTTCAGTGAATCAAGACGCAGCGGCTGCGCTGGCTAGGTCATGTCGTACGTATGGACGAATACACGCCAGCTCTGAAAGTATTCGACGCAATACCCGACGGCGAAAGCAGAGGAAGACGAAGACATCCACACCGTTAGAAAGACCAGTTGCAGAAAGACCTCGCTCCGCTTGGAATCTCCAATTGGCGCCTCCCTGCGAAAAGAAGAAACGACTGGCGCACTGTCGGCTATAATGGCGTAAGCAGTATCTACACCCGTAAAGAAAAAGAACGGTACAATCTCCGAACAACAAACTATTGAACCTTCATTAATTTGTGAAGGGTATTATAGCTTAAACTCAGGTCTTTCCTTGATATAAGTACATATTGAAAAAATTTTTCGAAAAAGTGAAAAAGACAATAATTTCTGGTAAAGTTAGAAAAGTTTTTTATTAAAAATTGAAATAAGAAAGATTCATTGACCCATAACAACTAACCATATGCGGCATGATACAACTTGTAGCATGAATTCCACCACCAAACACCAGCCACACAACGCGTTTGTCCAGTTTAGTCAGTTACAAACGAAGCTTAAAAGAAATGGGAATTTCATGTGGCAAACAAACGAAAATAATAATAAAAAAATTATTTGCCTTAAAAAAGCAAAGTCGCGAAACCAAAGCGTAAAAACAAATGGATTGCGCCTCAGTGACTTCACTAGCATGTGCCGGGGTGGCGGGCGCGTTCTTCTAACGGCAAATGCCAACGGTACATACTAAACATGACCGCAGCCAAGTGGTTAGTGGAAGCAGTCAAAACTGTTTTGTTGCGGCTTATACGCGCAATCGGCGCGACCGCCACGTCCTCTTTCCACCGACGTTGTGGGGTTTAATGCCGCCACGCCACGCTCGTCTGTGCACCGCGCTAGTACGGTTGAGTGCCTTGGGTAGCTGAGCTGCGGCGCATGCGCGACGCCACAAGCACGGAAAACAAGGAAAAAAATCAATTCTCAGCGTTTAACAGCCGTGTTAGCACACATGTATGTATGCATGTTTAGAAAACAATGTTGTTGGTAAAAGAAGAAGATCCAGCAATGCTGTCATCAAATATTTTTCAAATTAAAATTTTGTTTACACTGTGTATTTGTTGTTTTTTAATATATACTTCCTTAAAACTAAATTCCCCTCTGCTGATAACATATGTTTGTATGTATATGTGTATATATCGAAATTTCAACGCTTCATTGCGCGGCCGGCTGTTGTTAGGTTTCACTTTGCGACGCAGCCGAAAACCGCAGAGCGAAAAAATGTCAGAAATAAATTTTATAAAAATGAGCATAACATAATTTGATACTATCCTACAAACATATAGCATGTAGTGTGTACATACATACATACAAATGTAGAGACTATTTGCAAAAGTAGCCGGCCGGCGACGCAAAAAATGTTTCTTGCGTGTATACATATGTATGTGTTCCCAACAAAAAAGTTAGGATAGTTGAAGAATCCATAAAATGGAAATAGTTTGTAGAAAATGTGCAAAAACGGTATTAGTCACGCATGGTCTGGCATTTCAATTGTCAAAAGTGGTAAAAAGTACCTTTAGTTGAGCTAAAGCAATAGAAGTGGTGTCGTTAAAATGACAAAATCGCGTTGAGGACGCTCCAAGCACATTAAAACACCTGAGCCGCAAGTGCAAAGCAATATTAACAATTTAATGAAAATGTTTATGTAGCAATCAACGATAATGACAGTTGAAAACGTCATAATTACCCAAAGTTACGGTTAAGAATTTGATGACTGAGCAGTATAGACGAATGAAAAAGAAAATTAAGCATTCAAAGGGTGTCGAATTAAAATAGCTATGTAGGTACTGTCAGGGTGTATGGCATAATTATGTATATTTATAGTATAATTATCACGTTCGTTACCAAACGAAGTTTCAGACTTTTGGAGGAAATAATTCGAGCTTCAGAACTAAGCAGAGAAAATACCATATTTTATAAGAGTACAGCTGCTGGCGTACGTCGATGATATTGATATCACACCCGCGCCGTTAGTTTTGCATTATCTACAATGGATGAGGCAGTGAAGCAATTAAAAGATAGCGGCTACGCTGACTAGGTCATGCCGTCCGAATGGACAAAACACTAGAGCTCTTAAAGTATTCAACGCAGTACCCGCTTGGGAGGAAGAAATCCACTCCGTTGAAAAGACCAGGTGGAGAAGGAGTTGGCTTCGCTCGGAATCTCCAATTGACGACTGGCGCACTGTTGTTAACTCGACTATTATAGAAGAAGAATTGTCGCTATCACATTTTGCCATAAGTAGGGCTTCTATGGAGTATTTGTATTGAAATTATGCGATAAATAGTGTGACCTTTAAGTTTTTGGCGCCTCGGAAAAACATATGTAAGGGATTTTATGAAAAACTTTCTCATGGCAGAAATACGCTCGGGAGTTTGGGCTAACGTCTTGCGAGTACCTAACCCTAGAAAGATAACAATACGTCGAAATGACGTACATATATTCCTTTACAGGATTTTAGAACTGGCTCAGCAAACTGCATGTTTGAAGTTGCTCCGTATACGATTGAAAATCTGAGCGCGTAAAACCATGAGTACGTCATTTCGAGGTGCATTATCTTACTACGGATAAAAAAAGAATATTACGTTTGACCAGGAGGGGACAAAATAAGTTCAAAGCGTTTGGAAAATTTGATTCAGGGACCAGAATTTAAGGCCATAATAAAAATTTTTATTAAAATCTGTACAAAAAGAAAAAAAAAGGATGTCAGTCCGGGTCAAATTTGACTAGACGGTACAAAATATTTACAAATTGAAAAAAGAATTTATCCAGCCTCTGTATGTTTGTATAGGTATGTAAAATATGTAGGTATGTGCTCATGTGCGTAAGTATGTATTTTGCTCCCGTTTATCTGGCTGCTGGTGCATTTTTTCTTTCTTTTGTCTGTTCGCAACTGCCGCACAATTTTCTATGCTCCGCTTCGACAGAGAAGTGGACAATTTACTATGCTTGTTGTTGTTACTTGTCGACATGTTGGTGCGTCAACAGCGAAAACGGCAACAATAAGGCAAGACGTATAAACAACAACAATAAGAAAAAATATATAAAATACAACAACAAAAAGAATAAAATGTATAAACAACAACAACAAGTATGAATTATTCGCCTAACCACGAACCTATGCATTTTATATAGGAATGATTTGTTGTTGTAGTATCACTTTACAAAAGCTAACAACGCTGCTGCACAAGCAACAACGACAACAATAATAATAACAATAAGCACATGCGTTTGCACTGCTTGCAAGTCAACTGCAACACACCAAGCTAGAGAATAGTGCATGACGCGACTACTACAACAAAAACTACGACAGAGTCAACGCTTGTATTCATAAGAATTTTCATCCAACAGAATACACCATTTGGCAGTTAGTTACATCTGTCGCTGTTTTACACCCTGAACAAGGTACATTAAGTTTGCCACGAAGTTTGTAACAATCAAATATCAGCTATTAAGATATCCATCTGAAATTTTGCCCACATGCTTTTCTCTCCAAAAAGCCACTCCAACACACAGCTGCCATACAAATTGTACGATTAAATCAAGTCCTTGTATGGACAACTTTTTATTTGGCAAGATATCTTCGCGAAATTTGACATGCATTACTGTCCAAGATAACGGAATAATATCGGAAAAAATTTTTCAGATTGATTGACCCCTATAGCATATCATAGCTGCCATACAAACTGACCGAACCAAATCAAATTATATTTATTTGGGAATGATATACCTTTTATAGGTTAGAAATACTACTTTGTATATTTCTCCTAATCAATAAATAATAATAATAATATTTAATGTTTTCCAAATTATCCCAAATGCGTACATAGTATTTTGAAAAACTCACTCGAGTGAAATATTGATGTGAGGTTATTAAAAAAGAAAAATTCTTTGGTTGCTTTCATATTTCCCTGAATTTGCCACAATCAACCAATCGTAGTCCGTGCGACCACTTTAGGGTTAAACACATTAATGCTACTTGCCGATGGCTGCTCGCCTCTCCTTCAGCCTGCCATTGGCAAAACGCGTATGGCTTCTCCAGTGAGCTATTCTTCTCACGCTATCGGCCAACTGATTGCAATCGATCTGCTGCGTCGCCAGAGATTTGTAATAAAGATCTGCAGACTAGTTTTCAAACTACCGGCAACAACTACATACGTACATACATGCATACATATGTACTTATCTACGTGCCTACACATTCAGATGTGTGCTATGCGTTTCGCCCATTTTGCCTCGCTGTAGGTTTTCCATTCGCTACTTGTCTGCATTTTTTTAACGTGCGTTTGGGCCGCTGGATTTGGATTTTCTTCAACTATTCACAATATGCCTCGATTGCAACTCCTGTGCGATTCCTTTCGCTTCAAGTGGTAGATGCACGGCAGATTCGCTCTGCTGGCTTTGCATTCTTCTGTAATTTCAGTAAGCAGTATACTATATATGTATTTGATTTCCTATTTTCAATTGTTGCTGCACACACATACATGCATATGTTTGTATACGTTTTATTGCGCAATATTTTGCTTGTGTGTTCCTGGCTTTTTGGCGTTGCGCTAGTGCAGTCAATTCTTAAACATAATCGTTATTATTCATATAAACAAACTCTTTACATTTGCATCTGTTGCCTGTTGTTACTTTTGTTGTTGGGACTGCAACTCTTCACTGCCGGTGATTGTTTTGTTTTCTATGTTGACAGTTTGGCTTACATTGAGCGGTGTAATATTTCTATGGGCACGAGGGTGGGTGTGTTTGTTGTTTGTAATTGTTGTTGATTGCGTTGGATGGAGCGTCGAGAAGTTCATTGGGGTTGTGAGTGGCGAAGTACCCGAAAAAAGTAATAGCAAATAATAATGACATATTCTGTGCTGATTTAGTGAATAAATCGGCTTTTAAGCTGAAATATTCGTTGTTGTAATGTTGGGTGCTGAGTTGATTAAACCTTTCTTTTTCTTCTTCTTTCTTTACTAACGTCGACACCGCTCACGCGATTATAGCCGAGTTAACAACATCAGCCAGGCGTTTCTCCTTTTTGCAATGTGATACTAATTGGAGATTCCAAGCGAAGGAAGGGCCTTCTCCACCTGGTCTTTCTAACGGAGTGGAGGTCTTCCTCTTCCTCTGTTTCCCTCGGTATTGCATCGAATACTTTCAGAGCTGGGTTGTTTTCGTCCATACTATATCAATGTGGTCGTATATCTCATACAGCTCATCGTTCCATCGCGCGCCAACGCACAAAGGACCATAAATCTTTCGCAGAAACTTTCTCTCGAAAACTTCTACGGCCGACTCCGCAGAGGAAAGAAGCAAAGAAGCTGATGCATGCTCCTTATCAGTTCTTCGACGCCGAGTTTCAATAGCTCGGCCGGCAATACATCGGCCTCCTCCGCTTTGTTGTTTTTGTGACGGGTAATTGCTATTCGAACTTCTTTATGGTCGGGCAATGGGACGTCAGCTCCATCATCATCGATTGGGGAATCGGGTTCGCCTGCTCTTGGCGTTATGCTTTCACTGTCATTCAGCAGATTGGAGATGTGTTCCCTCCATAATTTTAGTATGCTCTGGGCATCGGTTACTAGATCAGTCGCCGGCTCTTCATACTCATACATCTCGGGCTCTCTCTTTTTTTGTTGCAAATGTGTCTCGTTTCCTTTAAACTGTATGTCGGATATCGGGGGTGCCAAATGAGCAGCTTCTTAGGGAGAAAAGCACGTGAGCAAAAATCGGGTAAGAAAATATAAAAATCCGAATTTGAGTATTTGTTTTTGTTCGAGCTACAGAATAGGGCCCCTGATCTAAACAATATGTGCGGAGATTGAAACTGAGCCTTGGAAGACCATAATAAGCATAGCTAATACTAGTGCTATATGCACAAAAAGCAAAAACAAAAAAACTTAAATTTAAATAAGACGAGTTAAATTTAAAGTACCGCTTGCATACGTTATTGTAATCGTTTTGTTGCTGCGCGACTGCAAGTGCAGACACCCAGCTCACCCACACACAAAGCGAAAATCGACACTCAATCCCCAACAAAGAAGAAAGCTATAATGCTGCTTAAGCAAAAATAGCGAATAGTGCAAGAACTTCAAGAAAAAGAACAAACAACAAAACAGCATTTCCTTGAGAGATACAGCTATTTAATAATACCCACCACAGCACTAATAACAGTACAAAATAGTACCAACAACCTTTGCAATGACGATGGTTGGCAATAAAACCAAACGGCAATCAAACGAAACAAACAGTAATGCAAGAACAAAAACAACAACGCGTGGAAAATGCAACGAAGCGCAACGGCAAAAGCATGAGCAGCAAAAAAAGCGCAGAAAGAATTACAATTGCTGAGAACTTGAATATACTTGGTAATGGGCGATTGAGCTCGCGCTCTCTGCTTTGCCATTTTCGCAATTGCACTTGCAGAAAGACAGACGGCTTTTATTAGCAAAAACTTCGGAGGATCTTATGTTAGCTTAACGTAATAAATATAGATACAGGAAAGGAAAGGAACACGATTTTTCTGGAACGTAATAGGACTGATTTTCTTCTACCGCGACTGTACTTCGGAGTTTTCCATGGAAGTCTTCAAGATACACAAACGAAGGGTCAATCGGGTCCAACAAGACATCGCAGCCGATTCGAAGTTGCATCACGACAACGCCCCGGCTCACGCCGCCTTTCTTGGTGAACAGCCGGCATCCCAACGCTTTCGGAGCCGACTTACAGCCCCCCCGGTCTTTTTTTGTTTCCTTGCCAGAAAAGGCCGATGAAAGGCAAGCATTTTGAGATGACAGAGGTGATCCAAGCAGCATGCACCTCGACCCTTAAGGATATTCCGAGGAATGTATTCCATGATGCCTTCAATGGTTGGAAATCGTGCTGGCATTTTGAAAGTTTTTAAAGAATTGTAACGATTGGTTGAATAAATAGAACCTAGGACCTTTCTTAAACAGTATATAAATTTCCCCTTTTTTATTGGTAACGCGTGGCAGATCTTCAAGACACTGCATTTTTATTATTTTCTCTTTACTCTACCATTATCAGCAACGTTCTATATGCGCGTTTTACGCTCTCTCTGATCACGTGGCTATTGCACTTTCTATTTTTATGATCAACTATCAGCTTTTCTTTTCATAGTTCAGCCATAAATGGAAAACGATCATTGCCCTTCGTAAGCATTGCAACTTGATTGTCACACATTCTCTCGTATAAATAGCCGCCCGCTCGTCTGGAGCCCTCGTCAACCGCCCGGCATGTTTCCTTGTAGGCGTTCTCTGCACAAACAGCTGTCAGCGTTGAAGCCGCACAAGCGCAACGATCTAGCTGCGCGGCTGACAAGAACAACGACAACGCCAACAACCAACACAACAACAGCGACAACAAGCATGCAATACAAGCAGACAGTCAATGATCTGTTTGGTGTGGTCGCAATTTGCCGCCTTGTGTGCACTTTTACGTTGCCTCCTTCCACCGGCAGCGCGCACAATTTGTTTATGTAGCACCCGATTGTTGTTGTTGCCGCTGCAACATTTTGCAACACTGCCATTTAATTTGTGCAATTAATATGCGCAGATCATCGTTGGCGCGAGCAAATGCTCAACCGGCGATATTACGATGGTGTTGTAGCATTTGATTTTATTGTTATTGCCGGTGTCGACGCCGCTGCAAATTAAACTTGTTCGCGGTTGTAGCGTTTGAGCAACTTATTGACGCGTTAGAATTGTTGTTGTTGACAGTGGTAGTAGCAGCTGCAATAACAAAAACAATATGGCGAAAATAAATAGTGCAGACCCCTGTGAAGAACGCTAGAGGATGTGGCGAGAGTAGAAGCAAAGAAGAACTAGCCTCTATGTGGTTTTGCTAATCAAAGGCGGTGAAATCGTTTTGCGCTCTGGACCACACGAAAGCCTGCTAAAAATTTAATAATAGTTGTACAGAAGGGATTATGCGAAATCTTGGCTCGGTATGTAAAAGAATTAGCCTTTAATTAAAGTAATTTCTCCTCCTATATTCGTTTACCATTATGCTTTCGAACTGAGAACAGGCGTTTCAAATGAAAAAAACCTACCGACCACGGGTGGGAATCCCATGTTTAAAATATATATATAAAAGATCGACGTAACGAGCTGCGACAATCACCAAGATCCTGAATCAAAACCAGAGACTAAAGAGCGGTGTGAACCTGATTGTTCGGGTTCGAAACGTGTTCGTGTCCGGAAATCGACCAGAAGGTTATGGCATCAGTGTTTTGGGATGCGAGAGGAATTTTGTTTGTGGATTACTTGCAAACTGATAAAACAATTAATTCTGAATATTATTGCAACCTTTTGGACCAGTTGTAAAAAATTCATGGAATAAGACCCTGTTTGCAGAAGAAAAAATTCCTTTTTTATCAGGATAATGCACCGTGTTACAAGAGCATTTTGCCAATGATTAAAATCCATAAATTAAATTCGAATTGTTGGAGCATCCACCGAATTCACCAATTTTGGCCCCAGCGACTTCGACTTGTTTTCAGGACTCAAAAAATGTATGCGTGGCAAGTGTTCTTTTCATCAAATGAAGAGGTCATAACAACACGGCTGTTGAAGCGTATTTTGCAGTCCTTCCGGATTGTCACTTCAGGGATGGCATCCACAGTTTGGAGGATCGTTGGAGCAAGTGTATTAATATTTAGGGAGAGTATACTGAATAATAAAGTGTATTTTGAATCATAAAATTGTGTTTTTCTTATCAAACGACAAAACTTATGAAACAACTTGGTAGCATATATAGCTGCCATACAAAATATCCGCTCAAAGTCAATATAACGGTCTTTTTACACCGTTTTCTGCTATATGAAATGCCTGTGAAGGGTATTATATTTATCGCTTTTATATTTTTTGCTGCTCATAAGTTTGCAACCTGCAAGTTCTTATCAGACAATAAATAAATTAATAAACAAGCACATCTGTCAGTGTTTTACCATAAAAAGAAGGCGCTTGCATTAAACAGGAGCGCGACATTCAAGTTGTCACATAAATTACGAAGAAATAATTAAAAATGGCATACAAACACATTTTACTTATACAATTATGTAAATACTAAAATATCATAATGCGAAAAATGTAAAAGAATGAACAATTGTAAAACAATTAAACAACAACAAATAATACAACAACTATTAGCAAGGCAATACAATTTGTTTAACATAAAATGCACATTACCACGCACATCTTTACACATAGTTGCATTTCGACACCACTTACTATAGGCGCAAGTACATATTTTTATGTACATACATACATATATAAGTCTGCATGTATCTATGTATGTACATACAAATAAATATACATACGTATATAGGTAATGCAAAATAGTAATTAAAATGCAAAACGTGTTCCATAACTTTTTCCCTAGTTGAGCTGATTTGGATTTATTGCTTTGCTGCTAGTCTTGCTTACAAACACAAACAACCATTTACATACATGTATGTATGTAGGTATATACCATAAGGTATGTACATACGACTAGATTCTTATAGCACGACACTATTTTTTACAGCCATAAATACCAACAACATAACATAGAACAAACCAATGCTCACCGACGTAATGAAAGTAATTACAAAATCATTTTCAAAACAATTCTGAAATAAATAATTTTTGCTGATCATTGTTGCTTATGTTGCTGGCATTTTAAATCATTGCATTTCTATTTCTAATAAATAATTAAAGAATTTGTTAATTTTTCCCCTATGTTTGCTTTGTATTTAAAATGTTAATCAGAAGCTAATTATACCGCTTCGAGTAATTGCTTTTAATTCGCTACGATTATTGCGGAAAGTTTATGAATTAGAATGTAATCAAGAATGCTGAGAATAATTGGCAGCCTTTTGTGTTTAATTTTTGCTGAGAAACCCAAAATGATTGGCAACAAAGCAACTGGCTTGCATGAGAACAGCTGAGTACTCGTTAGTGAAAAATACATATTTAACATAAAAGTCAAAACAAAAAAAAAACGTTAACCTTGGCAGCGCCGTAGCTATAATACCCTTCACAGGGTTATTTCTCTTTAATCCATGCCAAATTCCCTGAAGATATATTGTCAAATAACGAAGTTGACCATACCAGAACTTGATTTAATCAATCATTTGGTACATATGTAGGTAAATATGCATTCGTTATCGGCCATTCCGTTAAATGTAGTCTGCATTTTCTTGGGGGGAATAGAACGTGTGCGAAATTTCAGATGCATATCTCGCAAACTAAGGGACTAGTTCACCCAAGTATATACAGACGGATGGTCTAAATCCATTAAAATGATCAAGCGGTTCATTCTGTTCTCACGACAGACGGGTATACGTAATGGGGACGGATTCGGATTTTTTATCCAGCCAAGAACTGCCAACTCGGCAGCATTCTTCCGCTAAAACAGTAACAAAATCATTTATATACATACATACATATGTATGTATATACTTTATGGGGTCTTCCTTCCGTTTCTTGCTCGGTGTTACAAACTTCGTGGCAAAAATAATGTATCTTGCAGAGGTTATAAAAGTAAGTAAAGATCTGAGCGAGTACAAGTAGTTAAAATGTATACCCTAGAAAGCACATAAACGGATTATTGCTATCGTTGCCACAACTATCATGTTGATAATGTAAAATACACCCTTTTTAGTCAAACGATCGAAGCAATATTTCTTGCTAACCACTCTTGCATTTCACTACTCTCAAATGTGATGTATTTTTTCGTGTCCACCACTGTACAACGCACGTAGCGGAGCATCACCAGCAACGCAACGAACCATCAACAGCAACGCAACACTGCGTTAACAGCAACGTAACGGAGCATTAACATTTCACAGCAATTAGATTATGTTATTGACATTACAGCACCGATCAATAGCTGTGACGTTAATGTTATCCCAAGCAACTCATAGAATACCAACTGTAGTGCTTGTCTTTAGGCTCGTGTTTTGTAATTAAATTCCTGTTGTGGTGGTGGAATATTCGCTGCTGTCTACTGATTATTGTTGACAAAATCAAAAGCGACATTGCATCTTTTCATTCTATTATCGTTCCTTCTGTTAACAAATGTTTCAGTTTCCGTCGATAATTGTCCGCTGTAAAGTGACTCTCGTTAGGGCCTACACGCATACACGTAACGCATGTTGCATTACATACACACACATATGTACGTATTTGTTTGGGTATACATGTATTGGTGTAGTTTTATCAACATTCCGATTGCCAATTTGGTTGGTGTGCTCTTCCACGACTCTTTCTTTCACTCTATTGCGCTTAACACTCCACTTGATGTTGCCAGATTGTATTATTAAAATAATATTCGCTTGATCTCAAGACTGTAGAATTTACTTCCACTTAGGCGTAGCGATTACATTTACTAAAACAATGTAAAATAATTTTTTCGCTGATTGCTTTAATATGCACCTTCACAATAACAATCTGGCAACACCAACCACTTTTGCCGGTTCGCTCAGTTAACACCAACACAAATGCACGCCATTGTAATCGTCGTTGGGTAGTAGTAGAGTTGGAAAGAGTACACCTATCGGCTGCTAACAACCATCGAGAGCCGCCACTTGCACCGGATATCGTTTTGTAGACGCGATGTAGTTGTTGGATAAACGAGCGGTCGAATGGTTGTGTGAGCAAACGAACGGTCGGTCGTCTAAGTTGATTGTATTGTTTGTTGTGTTTTGATCATTGACGGTCGCTATACGATCTCCTATATACATACATACACATGTGTATATATTTTTATTGTGTTTAATTTGTTGAACAATTACTGTCGCCGTTCCTGGCTCATGTGCCAACATACATAGCCGTACTTGTTGTTCGTGCGCTTTTGATTTTGTATACCGGTTTCTTTGACTGGCTCTGGCGCAGCCCGAGCGTCGCGTTGTTGCCCGAGCAGCAATTCGTTTGCGTTTACCCATATTTACTTACTGAGTTTCAGTGTTTTTCTTACTTTTGGCTTAGCCTGCTTTTTTCTCAACTGTGTTTTTTTTTGGTTTTTGACGATCGCGTACTAGTAAACGCCGAAATGTCAAGACGTCTTGCAGTGCAACGCCATTCAATTTCGTGTGCGCGTGTTTTTCACTTGTTTTTATTTTTCGCCACTTTTCGGGCGTTGTTGCTTATTATTCATTAATGCGTGTGAAGTGCTTGAACCTTCTGACTATTTGTTGAGCAGTCAGCAGTATAAATAACAACATGAAATATTGTATTAAATGAGATTAATTTAAAAGACAGGCATCGGTAAATGCCGAACATAGAGTGTGCGTGTTACAGCTGTGTGTGACAACAGTCAGCAAAGTACAAAAAGCGAGTGAAAATATTGCGAAAATTACTCTACCAGCAATTAAATTGTGAAATTTCGTATGCGTGACATGATTGCTCCACGAAGCGCTGGCATTAACGAAGCCTAGTCATGCAATGAAATCGCTAAGAAACAAGAAAAACATTGATGGCCGTGTTTTTAGAGTACTCTCTTCTTAATACCAGTGAAAAAATTATGCATCAGCTGCTAAAATGAACTTCAAAGGCACATAATACACAATTTTGCATTCGTTAATGCGCTCTCAATGTCGTGTACCAAAAAACCGACAGCCCTGCCACCCCACTGATCGAGGCAGCGCAAGCAAAACCCGCCCTGTGAGCAAACCGTCTTCACTGTGCTTGTTAGCGACAGCCCTTGACTCATCTCGCAACACTAGTTGGTGTTGTTGTTGTTGTTCGTATTCGCGTTGACTTCTTAATTTTGAAACGTCAAGGACATGTGATCACTGAAGCAGGCTTTGAATATTCATTAAAATAGGTAGGACCGTCACAAGGTGCATTAAAACGTGTGTCGAAGCTTGCAACTTCTTATTTACAAAATGTTGCATTAGGGTTACCAAAAACGCCATTGAAATGGAAACATTTTGACAGAAGGCGGCATCAGAATGGGTACGTTGATTCCGTAGCGGAATAGTACACAACTGACAACTGACCATTGAGCGACATATTGACCATGATAAAATAAACAGCTGATTTATGTATGTTTGCTTGAGCAACGGATTCGTTGTGACAAACCCCCTTCGCTACGTGCGTCCTTTCATTCGCAGTAGTGGCAGAAAATATGCCAGAAGTAATTTGAGGTAATACTGCCGAGTTGACAGTTCAGATGCAGAACAAAAATCCGTGCTCTTTCCAGTTATACGTAACCAGTTCTACGGACCCGACTGTCGTGGGAAAACAACTGAATTGCCTCCATTTAATGTGGAAATTGTGATGGATCTTTGTTGGAGTAATTTGTAGTTTAACATAAAATATTTACAAAATCAGTTTTTATCACTTCAATGTGCAGATAATGTTCCAAAATGCAAAGCAAGATGTGAAAACGTCAACCTTTCCGTACGATATTACTCGGAATTTAAAGTTATATTAACCAAGACATTTAGAAAACTGTACTACCAGCCTATCGTACACTGCAAAATCTGTTTAGATTCAATCTAACCGCTAATCTTTGAATAAAATTATTCTGTAAATTTAAAGGTAGTTCAAAACATCAAGCCATTGGATCCGTTTCTACAGCAGAAGTCTACAGTCAGATTTGTGGCGAACCACTCAACGAGTACTTAAGATTCTCAGGCTCTTAGCTTAGAAATGTTTTGAGATAGATTTAAATGATAGGTAGTGACATCTAAGCTGACAACATCATTTCGAATTATTAGTTTATACCATGATCAGATCTATACTTAATTACCAGATTTCGGCTGTTGAGTAGTTTATCCCACTAATCGTATAAATTTAACAAGATTTCATCACACAAAAATTACAGTTCTTAATCTCGTCTCCGAGGTGATTTAAATGTAATTTACACAAAAACTCTCTGTGCGACTCTATTTAGCACCATCTACTTATCATCATTGGAAATCTACTGTATTATCACAGCTGATTTAGACACTCCAAAAGAAAAAAATGTAAACAGACAAATGAATTAAACGCAATGAATCTGAATTCACCTGAAACCCGACTTCTCAAATAAAAAACTGCGTCCATTATTTTCATTATATGGAAAATATTTAAAAGTAGACGGCTTTTATAACAATATACTATAAGTATTTTCTTTTAATAAATATTAAGCGATGTGAATTCTTGAATGGCAAAAACATCTGTTTTATTATCTGCCCAACGGCAGTGAGAACGGGCTAGATTAGTGAAGAGATTAAATGTAATCTAAACACTTAAAATTTTTTGGTGCGAACATAGTATTAGGTCTGCTGTTCCAAGCAAATATATTCCTCTCTTGCTAAATTTTTAAAGAAGTCGGAGGGAAAAACGGCACTGGATTTTAATAGATAACATAGATAACATATATAAGCATTTGTCAAACGGCAGCTGTCACTTCTCTAGCGCTGCGCTGCGCACACTCGCTCCACTGTCTTGTCTATTGGCTGCGCCCTTCGCTCAACGCTGATTCATTAGCGTTAATCTTAGCTGCCTTATGAATTGTGGTTTTCAACTTGTTGTCGGTTGCTTTATGAGTAAATGACTACATATGTATATGATTTATAGGCATGGAACACCACGAATATGTGCGCATATGTATGTATGTATTAGTATGACAAATATATGTGAATAGATGAGCTGATGTGTAAATACAATGAAACTAAAAAACATTTTGATATTCTTAAACAGCAAAACATCGCTGCGCGTTTACGCACCTGAGCGCCGCACCCGCTCGTTCTTACTGTTATTTGTTTTTTTCCCATTTGCTTGCGAAGTTTCACTAGAAATCAATAATTTATGCAACAAAAAAGCATTACAGAATTCAATAATATAAGCAACAACAAAAATATGAGATAAATAATGCCTTTATGTAAGAAAAAATACGCATTTTGGTATTTACCGCATTGCTACAACAACAAATTCAAGTTTTGAATTTTTGTGCATGCAAATGAGTTTTGTTTTGATTTACAAAGTCCAAAAATGGAAAATGTTGGCTTTTGGACTTGCAAAGCGCTCAAGGTCGTGCGTTGCATTGTTGCGAATAAGCTTGCGCTGGCTCCACAACACGTCCTTGTCGTTTTGAACTGCCTTTTATGTAGCTTTAATACTTTTAATTTAATTTTATTACGCCCTTAGTAATCAGTCCACATTTGCTGGTATTTTTTACAACTCAACTTTTTTATGCTTTGCTTTGAGTTCTTAGAAATTTTCCATTTACAATTTGTAATTCGAGTTCACACATAGTTGACGGCATGTATGTACATATGTATGTATGGCTGTAGGCGCTTACTACTTCTATTACAAGGCAATTGGAAGGTTTTATTAACCTCTGTACTTGCTTATCGATTTGGTTGTCTCCATTTCAACGGTATCTCCGCCTACTTAAACGTATACTCGCATAAAGATAAACTTACAAGCTTAAATGTATTGTCTATGCACAATAAACCGCTTAAACCAAATTTGGTGGCATAACATTTTCAAGTAATCAACTCAAGCATTCATTCAATCAATCATTTATATGTTTTACACTTAATCCACAAGTGCGGAATTGCCCAGAGCAAGTGGAAGCTTATATATTTTATTTGCGGAAAATTTTCGTAGTGATTTTTTTCGGAATAATTTCAATTTTGAAACTTTGAATCACGCTCTTCAAGCATTGGCTGCTTTACTTTCACTACAAAACCGCTAAAAAGGAAGTACAACCTAAGCATTACAGCGCTAAAACAATTAAAAATCGAAAGAATATAGTCCACCCATACGCTAACCTCAAATTTCACGTGAATTTTTCGCTTATAAATTGTATAAATTCTCTAATTTGTAGTGTGGGTGAATTTCGAAACTTATCCGACGGGCTTGACTAATGCAGTGAACTTGCTCTGAACCTACTAAGCTGGTACAAACTTATATAATTCTCTATTAAAAACGAAGAATAAACAGTTCTTGTCAAATAGAAGAGATTTCATGGTTGATGTTGTAACGGTAGAAAATATTCCAGAAGTAATTTCAAGATATGGTGCCGAATTGATATTCATTGGCCAGATAAAAATAGTTAAAAACCACTTTTGTGCAAACAAATAATATTTAAAATTAATACTCACCGACTCAAACGGGGTTAGATCGCCAAAAAACAGTCCTGGCCGGACAAAATCCGGGTCAATTCCGGTGCGTAGAACCGGCTGTCGTTGGAATCGGTGAAGAGATATATTGATATCGGCAGTTCTGATAAATAAGCATTTTAGTGGGCGGAAAAAAAAACGTATGCAGACAGACAGATATTCATGACTAAACCGACGTAGTTCGACAGACTGATTAATTATATTCATTTATACTTAATAGGGTATGACGTTTTCTTCTGTGTGTTTCAAAAAAAGACCGATATCTTCAAACGAACCTTGAGTCTATTCATTAGAAGATCCTACCCTCTTGATCTCATTAAGCAGCTGTTGCAAAACTGTTACAGTCGTCAAACTAAATGATAGAAACAATCTGCAACGAAAGAAATAATAATAATGTGAATCAGAAAACTTAAACCAAGTGGCACTTAAGACAGACAGTTTTCAATTGCTAGGTATATTCACTCCTCCAGTGGCAAATTTAGTATATTTTGTTCAGAATATACAAAGCGTTGAAAGATCATGATAGATAATACAAGTCGGACATTTTATGCTATTAGAGAAAAAAACCATAACTCAGTCCGAATGGCAAGAAAAGTTATGTACCGCAAGCCTCACACATTGATCACGCTTTGTAAGCTTTAGATTTACGAATAGAACTCTTTTTTGTGATGTCTCGTCCAAGATTGTCTCCGTTGAAGTTCGGAATAGAGATTTGCTTTGCCTTGACTGCAAGTCCCAAAATAGTTCATTTATATACATATGTATGTATATATATAGGCTTCCCATTCCTCTGCCAAGATTTCATTCGCTCCGCCTGAGGATTTCTCCAAATGCAATCTTTTATTCAAAACACAGCTAGGTCAAGAGTAACTGCCAGCTGCTATACATGTGTAAGTCACATGAGAATCATATTAAAAAGCAGAATACAGAAAGAAAACAAGCAGTGATGAAGGAAAAGTCAGTATCTCATAAGAAAGTACTCGTATTTATTACGAACAAGCGCTACAAACAGACATTATTGCTGCATAAATCAAGCAAGGGAAGCATACAAAGTGGCAGCGGCAGCAACAACAATTGCATACACATATCCGTCAGCACTGTGTCGAAGTGAAAATGTTAATACGGGGCATACATATATACATACATAGCGTACAGACAATTAACAATGGAGCCAAAGCCGTCAGAGCCACAGCCTGAGTTGCTTGGAGCCTGCAGTGTGTCATGACGCTAACTGTGCGCAGACTGTAAGTTAGCAGTGTGGCAAGCGGTGGCTGCACTACAACAGCAACAAGTACATCGAGTGCAGGGCGACACGAAGCGGTGCGAAGAGAGCTGCTGCAATTGTGAAGCTTGTTTATTTGGCTGCCGTGCCGTTGCACTTAGCGCGCTCGTTGCAACGTCGGAGTCAACAAAAGCTATGCTTTAAAGAAGGACAAGCATTGCTATAAGAACAAGCAGAGTGAAAAGCAAATGCCAAATACGAAAAGTGTGGAATATGAAAAGTGGCAGAGAGAATATATAAATTGAAAACTTACATACATACACAAGTGGATTTGTATYGCTCGCTGCTTGTGCATGGAACCGATTTTCAGCATAATGCGAACGAAGTGTGTAGAAACTCTTGAAATAGTGATTTACTTGCTACCAAAGTGGCTTCCGCAGACAACATGCATTGCTTATCAAAGTATTATCTCTGTGCTTGAAAGAGAAACATTTTATTCCGTCCACTACATATGTATGTATGTAAATACGCACAAAAATTCTTTAGACCGTCTATTTTAATGGGTTAGTAGTAGGCTATCACTGCACACCAACAAGCAAGCATAYATACATAAGTGTTTTTGTATGACTAACTGCTTACCGGAGTACGCAGTGGTTCCCAAAGTACGCATGAAAGCAAAAAAAAAATCTTTGTCTTGATTTTGAACGGTCAGTTTCTATGATAACTATATGATACAGTAGCCCGATATTGGCAATTTCGACAAATAAACAGATTCTTCGGGAAAAAATTACATATGCAAAAGTTCAGGTTGAGCGGTTACCTAATTATCACTCTTGATATTGTTGCACAGAATACTGCTTGGGTTTGAGCACAGCAGTTTTCTTGCAGTACTTTTTAGTGGCATTCGGATGCGTCAGTGAAAGGTTTCGACCATTGCCAATAGATATGTCAGTTTGGCAACCACTGCTTTCGTCCATTACCAATGGCTGCAAGACTTGTCTATGACTAATGACACACAAAGTAGCTGTTGTCTCTGCAATTTGACTCATTAAAAAAAAAGGAAATACTCGAGTCAATGATTAAAAAGAAAAAAATCCCGAAAATAAGCACAAATAAATTACTTAAAAGACAAAAAATATCGAGGAATGTAACGAAAATTGGCGTAAATGAGCACAGCGCTTATCTACAGGCATAGTATGTAACTACATACATACCTGTACACATGTGTGTGTATGCTCCAGCCATGCACAGAATGTGCAACCAAAGAGCAATAATGCCAGCAAGAGCAAAAATTACTGTAAAAATAAATAAATAATAATAAAAAACATTAGATTAGCATAGAAATGCATGCGTACATAAGTATTTATGTATACATCTATAAAATTTTGTTAATGTATTACTGATTGGAACTGAAGCACCAAGACGTATAATTATTATGCGCAGGTGGGGATCAATCCAAGCACATATGTATGTATATACCCATAGAAAAATCACATGTTTTTACGTTTTTCATTGGGACGTCGAACGTCAATTAGAAAACAGCAACACGATTGCCACCAGATATGGCTCGCGAGTAATTAAGCACGAAAAAACGACAACGGTGTCATTGAATTGGCGGAATCATGTGGTTGCCAGCGACCATCGCGGTTTTACGCTAAATCAAAGCGCGTTGAAAAATTGTGGTTACAAATATTTCAGCTTACAAGTGGAAAATTACAAATAAAATATGCTTGAATGAATTTAAAAATATGAACAACATCTCCCCTCACAATTTATCTATGCTTACAGGCTTGTTCAATTTTTAGCTGCCACTGTTATCGCATTAAAGTCGATTTAAGCGCTTTTTTATCTCTATTATTTCGATTAGTTTCCATCGCTTATTTTTCTGCCACAGCATACATTGCTTATTGAACAATAAGGCTGCGCAGTTTAAGGCAGTCTTACGTATTTTTTCCATACGCACTCATATACGTAAGTAGACGTTGTCGCAAAAGCGCTCTTCCGCCAATTTTCGATCGTCAGCACGTTCTTATTAATTATGCTCGACACAGCGCCGTTTGGATTTCAGCTTATTTATTTTTATTAGCCTTCCTGTTTACATACGCGTGTACATACAATAGGATTGGCAAATCCTGTAGCAAATTATTAAAATTTAATTTTCTTAAATTTATTATGTTAAAGTAGATTTTTAAGCAGGGTCGTGAAAAATTAATCATTATCGCCTAAGAATTTCATATGCATTCCTTAGATCACAAAAAAATATAGAACAAGAAAAAACGTTAAATTCGCCTGAATGACTCTTCAGAAATTCCTTACAAGAACTTGACACCGATCGGTCAGTTTGCAAGGCAGCTATATGCTACAGTGATCCGACCTCCATAATTTCTTCAAAGATTACACCATTAGATTGGAAAATGAGGTATATGTACACCGGAAACTAAGGTCTATTGTGCTCATTGCCTTAGACAATAACCCATTCAAAATTTCGTGATGATATCTCGTCAAATGAAAAGACTTTCCATACAAGAACTTGGTTCCTATCAATCAGTCAGTTTGTATGGCGGTCCGAAGTCAGCGGTTTTAAGTTGAGAAATGTCGATGTGATGCGAAAATAGGGAAAACACACAATGCCACAATACTGCTTATTGTCATATTCGTGAATGTTGCATGGTCATTTATTCGAGTACAATCAAATTATTGTGCTGTGCTTTGCTTTGATTAACCCATTGATGGCAAGCAAAATGAAAACTTATTCACAAAACTATTAATTTGTATAGAGCTATTCATTTACGCGCCTGCAGAAAAGAGCTTTGACAGACAAAATTTCTTAAAGATATAGGGTGCTGCGGTGAGGGTCGGCAAAATTATTTTCCATACTTTCTTTAAGGTTTAGATCGTTCTGTAACTATTTGTATAGCACTAAAAAGATGTTTGAAATTAGGCTTAAAGTGTTTTTTCTCAAGATGTTCTGGTAGAAGCTATGTTACCGGCTTATGCTTCAATATTTCTGCATGAAAACATTATCAGTAAAGTTCAAAAGTCCCGAATAGAACTACTCAATCTATATTTCAGAAATAAATCCGCAAAAAAAGTAATTTTTTTCACCATGAAAGCCTTACTTCCCCTTAAGGCAAGGGTTCACTTTTAACCAAAAATGATAAATCATCTCGACAAACATTAAGATCGATCAAAAAAATATCGAGAGGCCAATGTGTTAAGTGGTTTAGCAAATAATTTCATACAGATTTTTTCTCGTAATTCAGAAAAAACGACAATGAACAAATGCAAACAGCCTAAAACAAAGATACGTCAGATAATTTTATTGCCGTAAAAAATTAAAACTAAATTGCTAAAAGACACGATAAAGAGATAAATCACAAAAGACATAAAACATTTGAAGTGTAAAACGTTGTATAAATTTCAATTAAAAGCGAATTACGCGCAAAAAAAGCGCCCTCTCCTAACAAAGAACGCACAATTTCGCAACAGCAGCCTACGCACCTCTCCTTCGACCACAAGTTCCCACTTCCAAAACCAAATTTAACTAACTCATAACTGTATTTAACACACAATGATCAAATTGAAATCGTTGTTCCGCAGAGGGCAAGGCCCCTCGGGCTCCTCGAAGCATTCCTCCTCCAATAGCCGTCACAAATCGCAGTCCACCACATCGCTGAACACGGTTGGCAGCAGCAGTCAGGAGCCCGCCGCACCGACGGCCGCCTCAGCCGCCAACACAGCCACATTTTATCCGCCCATCGATCCGGTCACAGAACGCGGCGTCGACGTAGGCGAGGGTGATTTGAATATCGTTACCCCACTAGCAGCGCGCACGCGCAGTCGCACACCAGAGGCGCTGCGCCACACCAACAACAATAGCAACGCTGCGCAAATAAGCGCCGCCAACAGTGCCAATACTTTGCCACACAAGAAGCCAAAGGTCGCCGGCATCGGCAAGAAGGGTCAGAAGCAGCCAAAGCAATTGCCAACGACAGCGCAGCCACATGCGCCGCCAGCACGCGCTGAGGTCGTAGTCGCTACCGCACCAGTTGGCAATGTAATGACGACAATAGCCGCTGCGCCGGGAAGTCACAATTCCGCGGTTAATACAGCAACCAATAACAATTACACCACCGGCGGCGAATTGATTAGCGCGTCCATTGGGCAAGTGGCGCTACCGACTCCAGCCGAAGCGGGCATAGATTTGTACAAGTTGAATGCGGCCAATTATCAGCAATTCATTAACAACGAGCAACTATTGCAACAGCAACAACAACATCAACAACAATTGTTAGAGGTGCGTCGGTATAACAATGCAAAAATATTTCATTTGTTTCCAATTCGAATAATATTTTCGTTTCTTGTGGCAGGCTAACAACAAAATGCAGGATCTGCAGGCGCAGCTAGAGCGTCTGGGTCACGAAAAATCATTGCTGGAAGCGCGCATTGCCGAGCTGCTGCCATATCAGGCCGAAGTGGGTAAACTGAAGGCGGAGCTGCTCAAGATGCAGGTGGGGGACAATGTTTTTGCAGAAAAATATCGCCAATAAATAACTGTAAATCTCTGAAAAACACACACACTGCAGCGACAATAAAGCTATTTGTGCTATTTCTACACCACAATGCAACTCTGCATAGTGCAGGTGATTTACAGTTATTTAATTGTCAGCTGCAAGTAGTGTGATTCAATTAACGCCGACACTTTGAATGGCATGCCACAACGTCGTATTTTCATATTAATTTATTTTAATTCCTCTTGCGCACAGAGCCAGCACGAGAAAAGTCAATTGGAGGTGACAAATCTCAAGTACGAGAATGAGTCGTTGCGCAATCGTTTGCGTGATGTTGTCAACTCGCCATTATCAGACGCGGAGAAACACCAAATCATACAAGACTCGCAGCGATTGCACAGTTCAGCGCCGGCCTCAATTGCGCTGCCAAGTGTAAGTTGACCAGTAGTCTATTGGTTTGTCCAACCTTCTCGTTTCAAAAATGCGTTTTCAAAAATAAAAATATGTTTACATTATTGATTTATAAACAATTTTAACTGTTCTTCCACGGCCTGTAGACTACCGACAATGACGTGGGCACACCCTGTCTCACGCCCGATTGGGATAAGCACTCCTCATCAAGCGAAATTTCCGTCGCCTGCCTGCAAGATAAGATCATACAAATGGAGGAGACGCATTATTCGACCAATGAAGAACTGCAGGCCACACTGCAAGAGCTAGCCGATTTGCAGGCCCAGTTGAGTGACGCACAGGCGGAGAACGAACGTTTAGCCGAGGAGAAGGATGTGCTCTTTCAGACACTGTGTCGCCAAACTGAGAAACTGAATGATTCGCGCACACAAATCAACACGCTACGCACCGAAATCAGCTCCTCTGAACGCGAACGTAAACTACTCGATCTGATTAAGACATCGCAGGAAGAACGCGAAGCGATACTCGTCAAGCAGGAGGAGCTCAATGCCGAATTGCAGGAGTTACGTCAACAGCTGGAGACCGCCTTGGCCGATTGTACACGTACGCGCGAACGCAATGCGCTGTTGGACTCTACCGTCGATGCGGCGAACGCCGAACGCAAACAAATTGAAGCGCAGCTAACACAGGCCAAAGAGGAGATCTCACAGCGCAGCATCGAGATAAATCGCCTGAGCACGCTGCTGGAGAATGCACGCTCAAAAATCGAAGAACTGGAGCAAGATTTGGCGCGTGGTGAAAAAACCGATCTTACCGATTTATTGGACGCGGCCCGCAAAGAGAAGGATACGTTGGAGGAGCGGGTGGCCGAGTTGCAGGATCAGTATTCGCGCAGTCAGGCGGAAATTCGACGAATCAAAGAACAGCTGTCCGGCGTGACTGAGGAGTGCAAGGTCGCAAAGAATAATGCCAAGTGTGCCGTCTCACATCTGGAATATCGGCTGGAGCAGCTGCAACAGGAGAAGGACAAGTTGAGCAGCGAGCATCAGCAGCTAGTCGATAGCACCAACGAATTGCAGGTAAGTGTGGTGTTTACGATGTATTTCCAACTCTCCATATTGACGGTATGACATTTAATAGGTGCAATGCAAATGTCACTTGGAAGACAAGCAACAGTTACAAAACCTACTCAGCGAGACGCAGAAACATTTGGGCGATGTGGAGGGCAAACTGAATGCGACCGAAAAACAGCTCGAGGAGGAAGTAAAGTTGCGCAAACAGGAGGTAACGACACTGCAAACGACATGTAACGCATTTCCACTGAACGGCAACTTCTTTTCAGGCAGAGGAATGGCAACAGTTCCAGTCGGACTTGCTAATGACGGTACGGGTGGCCAATGACTTTAAGACTGAAGCGTTGAGTGCGCGCGAACAGATGGTGCTCGACAACAAAACGCAAAAGGAGAAGATACGACTGCTGGAGCAGCAAATAGAGAAGCTGACAAAACAACGTAAGCGTTTCACATTTCAACAGTCATCTAACTGTTTTCACTTTTAAACATAAATTACAGAAATGCAACAGAATGAAACGCAGCAATCGGTGCTGACCACTGTCCAACAAGAAATGGCTTCGCGGCGCAGTAAAATCGGCAGCAGTCTGAATCGGCAAGACTCGCGGCTGTCGGTGAAGACGCTTATCGAGAGCATTGAGAACAATAAGGTGGGTAGTAGGTAACTGGTACTAGTACAGTGTTCTACAAAAAATAAAGATTTCCGATCGACACAATAACAGTTTTTAAAGCTGCTTGAGAAATATCGTCATACTCGTATTATAAAAATTCGTCTGTTACTTCTACTTTTGTATACAACTGATCCTCAATGAATGATCGGTGATCGTCGTTAACTTTGTCAAGATCGTCTTCGCCGTCTTTAGAAACGACTAAAAGCGGCGTTCCCACGACAGTTGAGTCTACATAACCGGAATGGACCCGGATTTTTATCCATCCAAGGACTGTCTACTCAGCATAATTTTATCGCTACAACAACAACAACCACTAAAAGCGATGAAACAGATTTCGAAAGCTTCCAAGAAGAAAACTGCGCTTTATATAGTTCTGTTAAATGTTGGGTTTTGATTGAAGATTTGTTCTCACCAATTTGTCAATGGATAGCGTAAGTAAGAATACTTATCGGAAGAGAAATTTAAAGTTTGCGAATAAGTGTAAAGGGAGATAGAGAAACAGCGAACCAACACCTTCGGTTGGCAGAAAATGAAGTTTTGAAAAATTTTTGGAACAGCTCTCTTTGTTGTGGCTTTAGCGGGAAGAAAACATACCCGAACTAATTTGGAGTAATGCTGCCCAGTTGACAGTCCCTGAGCAAATATAAATTCGGGTCCATTCCGCTTACGTGGACCCAGGTGTCATGGGAACGGAACAGATCTTCGAGTTTATGAAAATTTATTCTTTTCCACTTTCACTTTTAGCCAAAAGTCGAGGAAACTGAGTCACATTACAGTTCCACATCTAGCTTAAATAGCGCTACACCGGAGATAACGGGCAACCTACTGCCACCGGTCATTGGCAATAATACAACGAATAGCGACTGGGCTGAAAATGTGAGTAGTAATTATTTCGTTGTTGTTACTGTTTTAATTCAGATTTTTTTCGATCTTTTTGCTTAGGTGCGTCTACAAACTACAACAACCATTAACAGCAGTAGCATTAACAGCATTACAAACAGTAATACCGTCAACAATACACCTGCCAAAGGACCGCTGCGCGAACAGCAACAACAAACGCCGGCAACAACAACACAAACTAGCTTAGTCTCGAATCTGCATCACTTTAGCGGCCTCAACAGTGTATCGAGCAAATCTCTTCTAAGTGGTGAGTAAATAAGAGACACAAATACAAACACCCCTCCCTCTACACAATGTGCAATTCATTTCAAAATATTTGACATTTGCAGGCGAACGCAAGGATCCGTTGAATATGTTGGCGAAAAACGGCGGCTCGAAACGCAATGCGCTGCTGAAATGGTGTCAAAACAAAACCGTCGGCTATCGCAATATTGACATAACAAATTTCAGTTCGTCCTGGAATGACGGTTTAGCGCTCTGTGCAATACTACATTCCTATCTGCCGGATCGTATACCCTACGACACGCTCAATCCGACCAACAAGCGACGGAACTTCTCCCTGGCGTTTGCGGCGGCCGAATCTGTGGGCATACAAACGACTTTGGTAAGGCACCTACACACATAAACGCATACAAATGCACATTTTAAGCAACCGATTTGTCCGATTCACAGAATATAAACGACATGTGTCAGCTTGAGCGGCCCGACTGGACGCAGGTGATGTCCTACGTAACGGCAATTTACAAACATTTCGAAACGTAGACGCGGGCGCCATGACAAACACGCACATGCGCACTTGTACAATTTTGTGAGATAAGTTGGACAGCAACAAATGCTTATATTTGTACTTTCCTGCTGTGTGTTGTTCGTTCGGTATACGCAGATGGCAATGTAGTGAGCGTGAATGAAAATGGGAAAAACTAAGACTTAACGCAGTATGCTGTATTCTTGATAGACACATTATTTAGTGGCAATGGCGTAATACATACACACTTTATTATCACACTTGTTCCATAGTGTTTTTTTTCGCATTATTATTATTATTGTAGTTTACACATATTTAATTTATTGAATAAAAAAGAAATCTTATAGAAAAAACGAGAGATAGTATATCATTTAAAATTTAAACAAAAAAAGAAAAGTAAAGATTAAAAAAAAATGTGCATACAAACACTTAATTTCGATTGGTCAGTTTGTAAGGCAGCTATATGCTATAGTAAACCAATCGGTGGCTCCTACAAATGCGTAGCTTCTTGGGGAGAAAAGGCAGATATCTTCAACACTGATGACTAGTTCGTGTTCATATACACTGACAGATATGTATGTACATAATGGCATTTGAGAAAAAAAAAATGAAAAATATTTTTGTTGTTTAAGCATTTCGTTACTGATTTGTAGCATACAATTAGGCGCAAATGATACACAGAAAAATAATAACAAAACCACGTTGAAGTAAATGTAATGTGTAAAAGATTATGTGAAGCGTATTCAAAAGTCAAGTAATGGTTTGAGAAAAGATTTCAAAAAAAAAAAAAAAATGGTGATAGTGAAAACTAATTTATGTGAAAAAGTAATAAATTTTATCTCTACAAATATACATTTGTACACATATAGAAAAACTATATTTTAGTACATAAATGCTTTTAATAAAAAATAATCTCAATTAAAATAAACAAAAAATCACTAAATTCCTTTTTCCTTTTGTAACTATATGTTTGAAGGCGTTTCCGTTTTAGTGTGGTGGCAACCGTAGTACCGGTAAACGTTAACGTAAAACTTTACACACGCCTTTCCAAAAACAACTTTCTTTGAGATGGTTGAGATGATAGCTTTAGTTCTACTTAACCTATTCCTCTGAAATTTGATTTAAAAAAATATCTTTGTTATAAGTTTCTCTATAGAGCCTGCCTGCCTCGCACTTTGGAAAAAAACTCAAAAACGGTAAAAGAAAAAAACTCAAAAAGGTAAAAAATAATGGCATTGTGTGAATTTTTTGGTCAAAGGTCAATTGATAGCGACATCTTTGTAAATGAAGAATTTTTTCAATTTGTTTGTTTTAGATCTCTATAAAAGTTGGAATCATGTCAACTAGGAAGCACTGTAATTTTATTTCCAGCCCACTCTCCGACGGTCTGTATTCAACTATTTTGTAATTTTGTTAAAGAATAATTTTTCTTTTTTCATTCTTTAAATTTCGATAAAAGTAATATAAAAAAATATAGTGCAAATGGTTTTCATTTTTTATTTTAGTTTGAAAATTCCCTAAAATTTAGACGTAATTTGCAGTGAATGAAAAAACGATAAAGCTGTTTATAAATAGAAAAATAAATATCGTGTTGTAATTGCAATTATTTATTTGGCTTTGAGGGTTTTCAAGTTTTGGTTTACATGTATTCACGATCAAATTTTGGGTAGTCGAAACAGTCTTTTCGTATTTTGTCATAGATGTCGTTGCAAACGTAGCGAAAATAGTGGTAAAATGGTACATATGTACATATTTGTTTATTTATTTATTAGTATAAAAAAAATAAGTAGAAGTTTGATTAGAAATACGAAAAGACTTTTTTGATAGTTAGTGATTGGCAAAAATAAACAACAAAACAAAGCTTTTATTGTTACTTAACAGCTAAATTGTTTTTAAAAAAAGTAAAAAATAAAATAATACAAAATAAATTTATACAAAAAATTTAAATTATGTTTAGTTTGACTTTAAGTAAACCATTTTTTTGAGCTGGAAAAAACAAAAAAAGCATCTTTCTAATTTTACTATTAAAAAAATAGCACTAAGAAATTCAATTATTTTCGAAATTCGTTTAAAGAAAATCAAATTTTATTAAATTGATATTAACATAAAACAACAAAGTATTAAAATTGTTTTAAATTTAGTAAGTTCTATTTATTTGATGATTTGAAGCAAAGTTTCAAAAATTAAAACTTTAAATAAAACAAAAAATAAAAAAAATAAAAATATAACTTTTTGTTAAATTGAAAAAAGAAAAAAGTGCCGCACAATTATTATTTTACTTACTTGTTTGGATTTTTTCTGCTATTGGAAATAAATTGAAATCGCACATACATATGTATTTAGAGAGTTTACAACATTTTTATTTTTATTTTTTTATTATATGTATATCTTAGTTCATAATACATTTATGGTTTAAGCGTTAATTGTTTAACATTAGGGACTTATGGGCTTTGTCCAAAGCAAAGCAATTAATTTTTTCGAGTTTTTATAATAATTTAAATAATTAATAATATTATTGGATATACACATAAAAAAGAAATATGTATGATAAAAAGTAAATTAATAATTATCGTGCACACCTGTAGTTGTAATAATAAAAATTTTTGGGCTCTCATATTCTTATTTATACATGCTTATTGTATTAAAAATATATTTCTTTATATTTATATAGGTACAATTTATTTTTCTATTTAATAAACACCGTTATCATTATAGGTGCACGGCTTAAATATATATATTTTTTTTAACATTCCAAGTATTTAAAACAAAAATGTTATAATAATCAAATATAAATATACTATATGTACAGATATATGCTTATACAAAAATTTTTTTTCTTTACCATAATTCTCAGATACTATGTGTCATATTCAATGCTAAATTAAGTAATCAGTGCAAAGTTTTTAACGCATTTGTCTTTAACATTGTTGTACTGCTGTAATTATTACGTAACTTGAACGCACCCGATTTGTTCCTAGTTAACATGGGCCTAGTTGAAATTCTCGATTCAATGAAATATGCTCTTGGTGATTCCAGCTTCAGTTATGTATATGCTTTGATTTGAACACTCAGAAAGTCGCGGCTTATTTTCATAACAACGAACTATTGTATTATATATACAAACGAGTATTCGAAAATAACTACAGTGGTCATTGGGGAATTGTGATATGTTGGAACTATAAACGTTTGCAAAAATTACAGATTTCACCATTCAAAAATGACACTCGTTAATCATCTCACCCAGGTGACTTGAAACTAATCAACATGAAATCTCCCTATGCGAATCGGTTTATGCGCCATTTGTTGCAATAAGAAAATCTATTAATTACCAAAGCTGATATTGAGACTATGACCAATCAAAGTTAGAAAACTAAAGACAAATAAAAAGTGAGTAAAACTTACTTACATTTGTAATTAAGCGAAAATTGAAAGTGCTGCTACATTAACCCATTCAAGCCCACTGTTACATATACATATGTCGTTTTGAGCGATGAAATTAAACTTAATCGCATAGGTCCTCATGGTCGGAGCTAATCAACCAGAAATTTAATTCTCACTATGTTCAATAATGTCATGTTCCTGGGGCTGTGGAGAATTTGCCTGTTATATGGAAATGTCAACAGAATAACGATCCAAAGCACACGGCAATGTTAACAAACAAGTTTTTTGATGCAAATTCCATCAATGCTTTACAATGGCCATCATCAAGTTTAGACTTGAAACCATTGAACCTCTCTGGGGTGAAGTCGTCAGCGTCCTTTTTGAGGAAGTCTGCAGATTGGTGTCGCCGCGTTGGCACGAATCACAGAAATTAACTCCGAAGRGTTTTTCCATTGCGCTCTTTTAATTAATTAATAAAATTTATAAATCAAAAAAATTATACACTACTAAAGAGTATTGTTCCTAAATGTTAAATGTTTGAATTTTTTTGCAATAGTTATTCATAATTAATATTAAATTGGTTTAACTTGAATGGAAAGATTTAGTGAGGGTCGAATTTGGGATACAACTTTCCTATTTTTAGTTTAGTTGTTTTTAATCATAATCTTCGATGGTGATACTAATAACATAAGTTTACAAATTCAGGTCAACATTTAATTTCGCAAGATGAACTAAGTGATTTGATTCGTGATTTGAATTTGTCCAAACAAAAAGCAGAGTTGCTAGCATCACGGTTGCAGCAATGGAAATATCTTGACTCTCGAACACAAGTTACTGTATACAGAAACAGAAATCAGACAATTCGACCGTTCTTCAAAAAAGAAGACAACATAAGTTTCTGTAACGACATTAATGGTTTATATAATGAAATGAATACACCGTACGATCGAAACGAATGGCGTTTATTCATTGATGGTTCCAAATACAGCCTAAAAGCTACTCTTCTCCACAATGGAAATAAAAAACCATCTATTCCCATTGCTCATTCAATACAAACGAAGTGTTTAGGCCAGCGCCTAACTTCTTTTTACCACCCCTAGTGAGTGTATAACAAACCATTGCCAGTTAGCTGTTAATAGTTTTCACTCAACGGTTAACAGCTTTCACTCGACTGGCAATGGTTTCGTTGAAAACTCCCAGTTAGCAAGCGATTCTGCTAATCAGCTTGGCGCACCTTTTTTCTAGAGAGCAAGAAGTGAAGACGTCCACCGGCTACCACAACCACCACCATAATAGTCAGCATAATAAGGTAATTCTTGGTAATTATCATTTAATAAAGAACCAATTTAATTGGCAAATATCAAACACAAACTTCGTGGTTTTTTTTTTCTTATTTACTAATACACTTTTTCTTCCTGTTTTCATATTATCAACGATGGACGCATCGTCCGCGAGTGACCCGTCGACCGTACGAGAATTAATCACGAAGGAATGATACGAAACAATGCGATCCTGTGCTTCATCAAATACAATGATCATAAATGGAAAATACTTATGTGGCGATCTAAAGCTTTTGTTCAAAATTGAACGTGTTCGTTGCTGCCAAAGCACGGACAACAATATTATATTTAAGTCTTTTATATATATTTCAATGTTAAGTAAGATAAGCTATTGTCATTAATCATACAGTCCACTAGTAATAGATATCTATGCTCAAATATATAGAACATACATACACATATACATCAGCAAGCAATATAAATTATACTTCTATGACAACACACACACACACACACACATGTATTGTATTGTATTGTATAGTTAAAAACAACCCCATGTGGTGTGCTGTAAATATATATACATTTAATTAGATAAGTTAGACTTTTAAAATAGTATATAAGGTTTCCAAATTTATAAATAAAACTTGAATGAAAATATTCTCACTCGATGAAGGTCTTCTCATTTCCCCCCACCAGAGGTAAGGAATGATAAATCATTGTTAAGTTTAAAAAGTTTGATCTTACAAATCAAACAGTTTGAATATAATTTCAAACAGCTTTAAACATTGATATTAGAAAATTAATGGCTGATAAAAAATTTGCAAAATGTTTATCGCCCGATGAAGCAGCCGCATGGGCATCTTTTCAAAATATCGTTCACCACTTTCTTGGTAATCACAAATCCTCTAATTTTAAGGAAATTATTGGCGATATGTTGCAAAATTATCGAAAGATTGGAGCTAGAATGTCTCTAAAGATCCATTTTTTCCCGAAAACTGTGGTGATACGAGCGACGAACAAGGAGAGCGGCTACACCAAGATCTAGCCAACATTGAAAGAAGATACCAAGGATTTTGGAATGAAGGCATGATGAGCGACTACTGTTGGACTCTAATACGTGAAACAGATACTAAACAATACAAAAGGCAAAGTTCCACCAATCTTCATTTCTGATATGTTACTTTTAAGTTAATAAAATGAATATTATTTGACAAAAATCAAAAAAAATTAAATTCTTGATTATTTCAAAAACTAGAATCAATCTTAAAAAACGAAATGAAGATTCGGATTCAGTGTCATCAATTGTCATAGAAACCACTTTTGGTTGCACTGAGCACTAGCTCGATTTGTGGGGACTAGAACGATACTGATCTAACCAAAGAGAAGATAACGAGAAAGGTAGAAATCATGGCGTCGAGGGCAGGAATTTCGTAATAAAATTTTGGTACTTGATAGTGGGCATAGGAGGAGCAATAGCTCGATTTCCTTTATAGATATTGGTATTTTGTGAACTATCACAATCAAAATGAGCGCAATGAAGTAATTACAACTCAGCTGAGAGAGCAGTGAATGTGGAGAGGTTGCTGTTAAAAAGCAGCAAATTCAGCAGATGATCCGGTAACGAGTTTTAATGTTCACCGCTAAACCACTTTCACTTCAAGGCGCTTCTGGAGATTCACTGTCACAGGCGTATTTACTAATATTTTTCAATGAAATTTTTTTCTGATATACTGCAAAAGTTGTATAATAATATGTCATAAAATTTCATAAAATTATATTACTCATATCGCCGCAAAAAATAAACACATATATATATTTTTTTTATTTCTTTAAAACTTTATCCGACAAGCTACTGCTAACAACATTCAAATATTTAATTTTTGAGCAAAGTCCAAACGCACTGCCGTTATGGCTTTACTATATGTCAACTCCAATAAGATGAAGAAGGTTAATTAACTTAAATATGTGAAGTTAATGAAGTTTAGGGTATTTTCAAGATACTATGTTTTTGAGCAAAGTCCAAATGCACTGCCGTTATGGCTTTACTATATGTCAACTCCAATAAGATGAAGAAGGTTAATTAACTTAAATATGTGAAGTTAATGAAGTTTAGGTAAAAGCGGAGAAATAACGTCACGTCGAAGGTAAATATAAATATTAATATATTTATATGTCTGATAAGAAGAATATTGTTTATTAAAAGTTATTGATAAATATGCAAAGAAAGTTATAAAAATGTGAGAAAAAATATTTCCTGGGAGGAGTGCTCCCTGAAGAGCCGATAATGAAGGCGTTCCATATATGTAACAGTGGGCATCCCCGTACTTTTTGCTGGTTTTGTTAGGTATTAGCAACAGGGAACTTATCTCAGTGTTTTTATATCCGTGTGCATAACTACACAGGAATATTATAACTTTATTTTTATGTGTGTGTCATAAAAGTTTATATTTATCTTCAGATATACTAGTTTGACATTGGAGGAAGCAACAAATATCCTTGAGGAATTGATATCAGATGATGATGATGGGGATGAGATTATTGAAAAAATAGTTATTGAACCTCCGAGCGGTAAAAATATTGAAACAGATGAAGATTCTGGCGATGAGGATGGCAGTGGACGACCAGATAATTTGCCTAAAGCACAGTTAACGCAATCCTGCCAAGTTATCATGCGGAATACTGCTGAGGAAGATTTCTTGGATAAAGCGCTAAGGGATGTCTTGAACTATTCGTCCCACAATTTGGATGTTGATGTCTTAGATGCCACTCTACCAACATTTGAGTCGTCAACTTCCAGTCTGATTTTGGAAAAAACACCGAGTAAGATTTTTTGTAAAAACTTATTACCCTCTGAAACCAAAAAACGGAGTCAACGACCATCAACTTTAAAACCGACTGCTGCTCAGAAAAAATTGCCAAAGCAAAAGAAAAAGAAGCAAGGACTAACAAAACGAGCTAAACAAAGAAGAGAACCTATAAATTAGTGGGTTGAGGATAATAATACAAGGTACCAACAAATTTTTCCAGAGCCAAGCTATCTTGACTGCGTTAACCTATCGCCCCATGAACAATTTGAAAAATTTTTTGATGACGAATTGATTGAAATGCTTTGTACGGAAAGCGATAGCTATGGCGTATATTGTGGTCAGGTGAACCCACAAATAACAACACAACAAGAAATGCGTGTTTTCATTGGAATACTTATAGTCACTGGTTACTCCTTTCTTCCTGTAAGAAGAGGGTATTGGTCAWATGAAACAGATTTYCTGAATGTGATGATTAGCGATGCTATGCGCAGAAACCGTTTTGATACAATTTTCCGCAGCATACATTTCATAGATAATGCAAAGCAGCAGATAAATGATAACTGATGCCTTGAAACAGCGTTTCCAGAAGCACTTTCATCCCGAGAGGAACCTGTCGTACGATGAATCGATGATACGAGTATTATGGGCGTCATGGTTGTAAACAATTCATAAGAGGCAAACCATTAAGATTCGGGTACAAAATGTGGAGTTTGAATACCCCTCTTGGATATTTAATAAATTTTGAAATGTATCACGGAACAAATCCTCGTATGAAAACAGAATATCATAAATATGGCATAAACATAACGCCGTTGTTTTGCATGTTGGATGAATTCGATGAAACCATCAAACATCTAGAGTTTTCCCTCCACTTCGACAACTTATTCACTACTACCTCGGCGCTAGTTGGACTGAAAGAACGGGGTTACCAAGGAACAGGCACCATTCGAGAAAATATGATTCCAAAATCATGCCCTCTAAATTCAAGGGAGGAATTGAAAAAACGAGAGCCGGGCCATGTGGAAAGTGCAATAATGAAAGATACAGGCATAAAAGTAACCAAATGGGTTGACAATGCAGTCGTAAGTGTTGCTTCAACCATACATGGCAAATTACCATTGACTACCATCGAAAAAAAAGGGTAATGGTTCCTTTGCCACATTCCATTTTGCAATACAACAAATTCATGGGTGGAACTGATAGAATGGATCAAAACGTCAATGCATATAGGACTGGTGCTCGTGGAAGGAAATGGTGGTACTCGATTTTCACATGGCTTATAGACGTGTCGGTTCAAAATGCTTGGCTTTTGCATCGTAAAGGTGGGGAAAGCGTA
>NW_017534642.1:987530-992599 GCF_001853355.1 Bactrocera latifrons
TTTTAATTTTTTTTCTGTATTCTTAAGATATCAATAAAAACACCATAAAAAAATGGATGGTAAAAATATAAATATATTTTTTTTTTATTAAAATTCAAAAACTGCCCAAGACTTGATTTCTAGACTAGAATACCCCCTTAAGTAAGGACTAAGAAGGGCCAAGGAATTATCGAATATAACGTCCTGGAGATGAAACTCCACTCCATGGCCATTTAAGATGAGACTGCCTAACCGCATTGTCTACAATTGGTTAAAATCACCCCCCTATTAACACCAACATTTTTGGTCCTTCGAGATACGGAAAATGCTATCATTTATATGTTAAATGTTTAAATGTAGACATAACGGATAATAAAATCCAAAGATCTTATTTTTTCAAACTCATAGTACTCATAGCACTCAAATGTTTGATTTGACTCTTCCATTTTAATAAAATGCAGTTAAGTCGTTAAAAGCTCTTTAATTTTTTACTCAACATATAAGTATTGCATAAGCAGTCATATAACATAACATTTTGACCACTCCGTCATGCAAATCATAGTAAACTCCACTAGCATATACATTGAACAAGTAAAATCTAAATTTTCCAGAGATAGAGATGCTAAACTAACAGATATTTTGGAAATGAGAGCATTTCTTGGTATGCTGTTTGTGATGGGTTGTCAGAAATCTGGAAGACTGAATTTGAAAGAGTTTTGGAACATGAAGCGAGGTACAGGTACCGAATTAATTTATCTTTGCATGTCACAAAAAAGATTTAGATTCCTGCTAAGAGCAATCAGATTCGATGATATAAGAGACCAAAGAATACGTCAAGAGCATGACAAGCTGGCTCCTTTCAAAAACAATTTATACCTGGTGAATACCTGACTTTAGATGAACAGCCCAAACAAACCTGCCAAGTATGGTATAAAAATCTTTTTGTTAGCTGACGCTAAAGTACCGTACTCTTACCATTTGCAAATATATGCAGGTGCCCAGCCGCCAGGTCCATATGAACAGTCTAATAGGGTTGTGGATATATTGGATCGAATGCTTACTCCCGTAAAACATTCGGGACGCACTGTTACCATGGATAATTGGTTTACGAATATAGATCAATGCAAAGAGCTTGTGAGTAAAAAGATCACTGTTGTTGGCACTGTAAAAAAAACATAAACCGCAAATTCCACAAAGTTTTAAAAATACCAAAGATAGAAAAGAAAACGATTCAGTACTTGGCTTTCAAAAAGAAGGTACTTTAGTGTCATATGTTCCAAAAAGAAATAAGGTAAGGCTAATTTATTCTTCTATGCACTATGACGGCAATATCGACTCGCACACAGGAGATAAACGTAAGCCAGAAATGATTACATTTTATAATAATAATATGTCGTGGATATTGTGGACTTTTTGGATGTTCTCTTTCCCCCTGCGAAGTCAGTGCAGGCACAACGGCAAGTTAAGACAAGTTCCGGTGCATTGCAGTCACGGCGCACTTATCATTGTTTGTTTTGATTAGCCAGTGTGCTATGGACCTTACTCGAGGACGCTACTCTTTCGCTACGGCTTACTTTTGTTTGTGCGTGTACAATACTGTATTGTTTTTATACCACGGCTTCGAAAAGAAAACGTGTTGTGCTATCGTTAGCGGACAAACTGAAAATTATAGAGCAACTCGATAAAGGTGTAACGGGTAAGAAGTTGTCTGAGATTTATGGTGTTGAACAAGCAACAATTTCTGACATTAAAATCAGTAAGTCAACACTTTTAAACTTTGTTTCGGTGCTTAAAAATGAAGATGGAAGTTCCTCCAGTAAAACAATGAAGACAGCAACCAACAAAAATTTGGAAGATTCCGTGTTTAAATGGTTTTTGCAGCAACGTTCTATGGAAATCCGATTTCAGGTCCAATCCTTTGTGAAAAAGCCAAAATCTTAGCAGAAAAGCTTGGTTATTCATCTTTTAAGGCTAGTAACGGCTGGCTAAGGAATTTTAAATTCAGGCATGGTGTACGCCAGTTAGATTTGGCTGGTGAGAATCTTTCAGCAGACTCTGCAGCGGCTGAAAATTTTATTGAAAATTTTAAAACTGCATCAGAATCCTATGATCCGGAGTTTGTTTATAATGCCGATGAAACTGGCCTTGTTTGGAAAGCATTACCAAAAACCACTTTGGCTTCTAAAAGGGAATCTAGTGCCCCTCGACATAAGGTCAGTAAAGAACGTGTTACAGTGCTTAACTGTGCCAACTCCACTAGGCATAGGAGGAGCACTAGCTCGATTTCCTTTATAGATATATTGGTATTTTGTGAACTATCACAATCAAAATGAGCGCAAAGAAGTAATTACAACTCAGCTGAGAGAGCAGTGAATGGAGAGAAGTTGCTGTTAAAAAGCAGCAAATGCCAAGATCAGCTAATTTCTGGTTTGCACCTCTCTAAAAGTTTAATGCCAGTATTCAGCGAGCAGTCTTAAGTCTCTAATAGAGACTCATCTGTGATGAAATCTATTTAGAGACTCTTTGGTATTCATTTGATAGAACCTTATTTCTAATAGAACAATATCAGTCTATAATTTGTTATTTGCTTTAATATCACAAAAAAAAAAAAAAAGACCGCTAAAATGGACGATTCAAATTTTAGGAAGAAGATAAGTAATGTATAATAAATTACATGTGCAGAATTCTCAATGCAGTTGTACAGATTTGACAGTACGAATTCTGCACTTCAATGTAGATCTGCGTGGCATGTGAAATTTCAATTTCTCTGCGCAAAGGCAATGCTGAAAACATTCAAATATTCAATTTTTCAGCAAAGTCCGAGCACTGCCATTATGGCTTTATGTCAACTCCAATAAGATGAAGAAAGTTACATTAACTTAAATATGTGAAGTTAATGATTTGAAGCAACTCGATATGGATTGCTGAATGTGTATATACAAGAAAATCGGTTTGATACCTAAATATAAGATTGTGGAATTTTTCCAAATGCACTGCCGTTATGGCGCATTCTAAACTGCGCTCAGCTCATTGAAAATAAACAAAAGATCTTGGCTGCAAGCGCTAGCAACAGATACATTATCTTCTTACAACCATGATTATCCAGCTTTTCCAGCTGATATTGCCAAAGCTATATATCCAATTTATGAAAACCTTAGCAACGTAAATTTATTGGAAAGGTGTGTTGGTGGATTCACACAAAATAATAATGAGAGTTATAATGATCTAATCTGGAAAATAAGTCTGAAAATTGTTCCATGTGGCTCTAAAGTTGTTGAAATAGCGGCTTACATTGCAGCTGCAACATATAAAGAAGGTACAACATTATTGTTACACATTATGAGTACATTAGGGCTTTCATTATGCTCAGAAAGAGGATGAAGAGCGTGTGATGATCTCCGACGCGAGTGTGTTAGGGATTACGTGCGAAGAATGGCTTGAAGACAACACAAGCTGGACTTACTGGAAGCTAAGGATCTTTCAAAAGGTCCCTCTTATGGCCCTGGAATCGATGATAGCATATAAGTTAAAAAAAAAAATACCTATATGTAAACTACTTCTGAAACTTTAAACGCGTTTATCTCAAAACTGTCAATTCAGAGACCGTGAGCATGATTTCTCAGAGATGGCTCAAGTAACCGGCCTGAAATTTTAACACAATCTTTATAGATATATACATTCTTCAGGTATTGAACGAAGGAATAATATGTAAAAAAATGTTTACTGTTTTTTTTTTGACAACTTAGAGCAAAATTTTCATCAAAAACGAATTTTTTTTTTTCAAATTGCCGCCACTTTGTCAAAAATTAAAATTTTGTTTATTCCTTCGTTCAATACCTGAATTTATCTATCCTTTAAAAGAATTCACCTTTTTTCTATTTCAGATAATCCAAACCGAGGAAATCGTCCTCACCGCCGGGAGGACGTTTGGGACATCATCTGCAAAGGCGGTGCGCTATAATATTTTGACACGAGTTATACACAGTTATATTCTTCAAAGTGTGTTTTTTCAGAATTACTATCACTTGTACTTAATAAATACAAACTGCGTCCAAAAAAAATCATAAAAAAAACGTTATTTTTGAACCTCGCAACTGCGTATAACCCCTTAAGAGACAGCGTCTACGCATGTCATTGCCCCCCACCAGGGGTAAGGTTTGTTAGAAAATACATTGAGTAATAGCAATATGGTAAATCGTATTTGTTAAGTAAGGACTGAGATGGGCCAAGGGGTTAACGAATATAACGTTCTGGAGATGAAACTCCACTCCATGGATGAGAATGCTTAACCGCATTGTCTACAATTGGTTAAAATCACCCCCTATTAACACAAAAATTTTTGGTCCTTCGAGATGCGGAAAATGCTATTTACTATATAAAAATAAGTCGGGTTTGTCTTCCTGACGCTATAACTCCAGAACGCACGAACCGATTTCCACGGTTTTGCATTCGTGAGGTTTATAACAAAGAAAATTCAGGAAAAACTTCAACAGAACAGAAAGAGAGAAAATCTTTTTTTACAACACCAGGCGCAGAAACGCATCAATTTCTGCAAATATATTTCATTTCGTCGCTGGTGGATCAGCTGAATGTGCGGTGCAATATACAGGGAACACAACAGTTAAAGAGACGAATTATTGAACAGTTATAGCATCATGTGACAGATATGTTACAAACCCTTTTAGAGGGTACAAAACATAGGAAAATTAATTTTTCCCTTTTTAGTATGATGTAGCAGCACTGTCACACTCCGTATTTTTCAATTTTAAAATTCTCTGGTTTTTTATGTATTGGCATCACTTATAAAACGGTACTTTCTTTTTCGCTGTGGTAAAGTTAGTGAATGCACGTGCTTGCAATTACCGCAAAGATAAAAATAAGAAAATTTTCAGGGTTTTAATAAAATATTTAGTGGAAAAGTCCAGGTAAGTTCATTATTATGTTTAATATCTATAATATCTCACGACTTGCAGTAAAAAAACTTATGTTAAATTTGATTGAAGCCACAATATTGACTGGCACAGCGAAAGKTGATGTTGTGCTTATACCACGTATTCCGATAATCCCGACTGACATGCCTTTCGAATTTA
>NW_017534642.1:992864-994033 GCF_001853355.1 Bactrocera latifrons
AAATAAAACAAATATTTTGAACTTTCACATTAAAATAGAAATGCTAGAAGTTTCCATTATAGTGTTGCATGGGTGTAGCAACGCACACCGGGCCCCGCTAGTACAATATATAGTGAAGTTTAGGTTTGTACCATTTCTGTAACATTGAGTAATAAGGGTCACTAAAAATTTGTTTGTGTTGATTTCTTATATACAGGGTGGCTGATGAAAGCCACTACCAAAAAAAAAATTAAATAACTTTTTTTCTATTTAATGAATCTGGTTAATTTTTTTTTATTTTGCATAATGTTACACATTCAGCCACTGCAGCTACTACGGCCACTATATCCCCAGCAGTAGCAACAACAATCAACCCGATATTTCAGAGCTGATACATACGCACGAACATACAGACAAACATAATTTCACAACGAACTGATAACATACGCATGAACTTATAGACAAACATAATGAGCTGATAAACAAATGTAATTGGACACTCAGGCAATAACATACGATCAGCCACTAAAACGATAGCACATCTGTATACTTAAATATTTACGCGATAGAATTTGACACTCTTTGACAATTGACCCTTTCTAACTTCAAAGAAATCCGAACCAAAATTAATTGGACACTTCTTAAAATTCAAATTACAAATATTTCATTTCATGCTCACCGACGATCACCTTATCAGCTAAGTATAAAAGACAAGACGTGACAATAAATCAGTTGAGTCAGTTCAGTTCAACTCTACTACTTCACTTGTGCAATAAGCAGATCGATTCCCTAAAGACTAAAGCCCGGAATGTATCAGAAGAATTAAGGACAGTAAGGACGACGACCAAAGCCAGGACTCCAATCTAAGTATCCTTTTCATAAAAAAGCTCATTGAAGATTTCCTTTTGCAGCTCTTAACTAATAAAAAATTCACGATTGTCATAAAAGAAAAGAAAGAACATCTGGTCTTTTATTTCAAATAAGGAAAACAGAAAACGCCTCCACCCGAAGTCGGCCGGCCACACCAGCGGTATTAGAARCATTGCCACGACAGACGCCGCTCAGCACCAACRCCCAGAAGCTCCCGACCACCAGGCGAGCCCCAACGCCACGGGAAGCAGCCCGTGAAGCTGGTGCTGCGACAGAGCCGCGCGCCGCCCAAACCTCGACGCAACCAGCAGGCCAAGCGA
>NW_017534643.1:0-2271 GCF_001853355.1 Bactrocera latifrons
GTGTAATTAATGTTATAATTACCTTAGTATGTTCTAATCTACCTTTGAGGGATGATGCAACTTTAAAGGAACTTCTTCTAAAACCGAAAGGTGAAATAAATTATTTAAGCCCTACGATTCAAGACGAAATTATTAGTTTACTTGGTACGACCGTTCGGAACAATATTGTCGCAGAAATTAAAAAAGCTCCATTTCTGATAATAATTCTGGACACAACACAAGACTTGTCAAAAATTGACCAACTATCTGTGGTTTTTCGATRTATCTCGGTTACAGAAAATGATAATAATGTGCCTAAAGAAATAAAAATCTGTGAGTCCTTTTTAGGATTTATAACAGTAACCGATTGCAGTGCASCAGGTCTGAAAACTGTCATTTTAAATTTGACTAAAGGATATGGAATTGATTTGACGAAATGTATAGGACAGGGATACGATGGACCAAATGTTATGTCGGATGTGTATAGAGGATTACAAACCCTAATAAAAGAGCATGCTCCAAATGCCGATTATGTTCATTGTGCTGCGCACGCTTTAAACTTGGTTTTGAACGATGCTGCGRGACATGTTCGTGAAGTATCGACTTTTTTCGATAATGTAGAAAAAATATATTTTTTTTTTTGGCAATAGTATAAAACGCTGGGCTATGCTAAGTTTCGATTCATCTGAAAAATATTACCCTTAAAAAGGTATGTCCTACCAGATGGTCTTTTGAGGAACAACCCTTTATTAGCAGTAAAGGAACATTTTTCATGATCATGAAAATTGTTTATCAACTAAATTTCATTTCAAATAAAAAAGATGAACGTGAAGAATGTAAAAGTATAATTAATATTTTAGAGAGTTTTGATTTCTTAGTGCTCGCTACATTTTTTTCTTCACTATTTGAAATTATTAGTCCTGTTTCTAAAGCTTGAAAACAYRACAGCATKAAAATAATGACTTACAGAAATCTAGTATTTTGTTAAGTAATCTTTTAAATAGACTGTGCCAATTAAAAAATCAGATCATTTAATAGTTTGCTAAATGAATCGACAGATTTAGCAAAAGAGTGGGGGGTAACAACTGTATTTAAAAGCAGTAGGTGAAAGATAACGAAGCGTTTTTTTGATGAGTTATCACAAGATGAGAGAATTTCCTATTTGTTTAGATATATTAATTTCTCAAACTAAAGAAAGATTTCAGAGCCTTTGCAACCTGAGTAATATATTCGAAATATTACAACCGGAGAAACTCCTATCTTCTTCAAGCGAAGAGATATTAAACGCTTCCGGAAAACTGTCTGCTAAATACAGTAAAGACATCTCACTTATCTTTTGTGACCAATTAAACGCTCTAAAAACATGCTTTAATTCTGAAATTAAAAAAATGTATTCCATTAAAGAACTCATCGAATTATGGCTAGTAAAATTCAATAGTCTTGCATCCAGTTTTCACGAGGTACAGCTTGCTTTTTATTCTTGACCCTTCCAGTTACAACCGCAACGGCAGAAAGAAGTTTTTCAAAATTAAAACTAATAAAAAATTACTTAAAAACTTCGATGGGATAAGAACGGCTGTCAGACATCTCATTATTGTCCATAGAGGCAGAAACTTTAGAAAAACTAAAATCATCATCTGCCATAAATGATTTAATAAATCAGTTTGCCGAAAAAAAGACTAGGAGAGTGAATATTTAAAATTCGATTTTTATTTGTAAAATGGGTAAATTATGTGATAAATAAATATTTCTTTTCACAATATTTTTTTCTTTTGTGAAAAATCTTACCTCCATATAAAGGCCTCCCAAAAATTTTTTATACGTGGCCCCGACAAGGCACGCTACGCCACTGCACCCATATAACTAATACCGGGAGTTTCGAATATAGGGTTAAACTAGCGGAATTTTATTAGTATGTGGCATATTAATTGTATGTAATATTAGGAATAAATATATAAAATGGAGTCAATACTACCCCCAACATCCACATACTAATACATTAATTTTCGTTATTCTAAAAAAATTTATGTCAAATATGTCGGTCAGTATTATTTATAAACCCTGCTTCAAAATATGTTCTCGAGTATACCTGAACAATCTCAAAATTAGTGCAACTTAACTCCCACAATATACCCCCGACCCTCTTTCCGTAGTCCTACATCCGTCCTTAGAATCGCAGTTGTAGCGCCTGGAAAGCTGTATAATGTCTGATATAGTTTTTTGCGAAGTATTTTTATGTGAATATATGTAGGATGGGGTCATGTGTAGAAGTTCACGCAAGTGAGGAAAGTT
>NW_017534643.1:2721-15942 GCF_001853355.1 Bactrocera latifrons
ACAAGATGAGAGAATTTCCGACCCGGAATCCTATTTCAAAGTCAACGTATACTATTGCTGTTTAGATATATTAATTTCTCAAACTAAAGAAAGATTTCAGACCCTTTGCAACCTGAGTAATATATTCGAAATATTACAACCGGAGAAACTCCTATCTTCTTCAAGCGAAGAGATATTAAACGCTTCCGGAAAACTGTCTGCTTCGGTTGGTTTTCGGAAAATACAAAAGAACACCTGGTACGACGAGGAGTGCCGTGTCGCAGCGGAGAGAAAACAGGCTGCCTACCTCGCAACGTTACGATCGACCACAACACGTGCAGACTGGGATAGATACCGAGAGTTGAAGAGGAAAGCGAGACGCATTTGCAGACAAAAAAAGAAAGAGGCCGAAATGCGTGAGTACGAAGAGCTTGATAAGCTGGCCGACAGAGGTAATGCTCGAAAATTCTACGAAAAAATTAGGCGGCTTACAGGGAGGTTTCAAGACCAGAGAATACTTCTGTAGAACTACCAAAGGTGATCTAGTCACCGCTGCCCAGAGCATACTTGAATTTTGGAGGGAACACTTCTCCAGCCTGCTGAATGGCAGTGAACACACAACGCCAGGAGAGGGCGAACCCGATTTCCCAATCGATGATGATGGAGCAGACGTTCCATTGCCCGACCAGGAAGAAGTTCGAATAGCAATTACCCGCCTGAAGAACAACAGGGCGGCGGGGGCCGATGGATTGCCTGCCGAGCTATTCAAACACGGCGGCGAAGAACTGATAAGAATGCATCTTCTTTTTTGTAAAATATGGTCGGGCGAAAGCATGCCCAACGATTGGAATTTAAGTGTGCTATGCCCAATCCTCAAAAAAGGAGACCTCACAATCTGCGCCAACTATCGTGGGAAAGCCTCCTCAATATCGCATATAAGGTTCTATCGAGCGTATTGTGTGAAAGATTGAAGCCCACCGTAAACAAACTTATTGGACCTTATCAGTGTGGCTTCAGACCTGGAAAATCAACAACCGACGAGATATTCACCATGCGCCAAATCTTTCGACAGCACGAAAAGGAGCTGCCCTTATGCCGCGAAGTCTGAATTTGATATCCCCGCAAAACTTATACGGCTGTGTAAGCTGACGTTGAGCAGCACCAAAAGCTCCGTCAAAATCGGAAAGTACCTCTCCGAGCCGTTCGATACCAAATGAGGTTTCAGACAAGACGATTCCTTATCGTGCGACTTTTTCAACCTGCTTCTGGAGAAAATAGTTCGAGCTGCAGAACTAAATAGAGAAGGTACCATCTTCTNTTACGATCGACCACAACACGTGCGGGATGGGATAGATACCGAGAGTTGAAAAGGGAAGCGAGACGCATTTGCAGATAGAAAAAGAAAGAGGCCGAAATGCGTGAGTACGAAGAGTTTGATAAGCTGGCTGACAGGGGCAATGTTCGAAAATTCTATGAAAAAATGCGGCGACTTACAGAAGGTTTCGAGACCAGAGCATACTCTTGTAGAACCCCCAAAGCTGATCTAGTCACCGATACCCAGAGCATACTTAAATTATGGAGGGAACACTTCTCCAGCCTGCTGAATGGCAGTGAACACACAACGCCAGGAGAAGGCGAGCCCGATTTCCCAATCGATGATGATGGAGCAGACGTTCCATTGCCCGACCAGGAAGAAGTTCGAATAGCAATTAMCAGCCTGAAAAACAACAAAGCGGCGGGGGCCGATGGATTCTCTGCCGAGCTATTCAAACACGGCGGCGAAGAACTGATAAGGAGAATGCATCTTCTTCTTTGTAAAATATGGTCGGACGAAAGCATGCCAACAATTGGAATTTAAGTGTGCTATGCCCAATCCTCAAAAAAGGAGACCCCACAATCTGCGCCAACTACCGTGTGAAAGCCTCCTCAATATCGCATATAAGGTTCTATCGAGCGTATTGTGTGAAAGATTGAAGCCCACCGTAAACACACTGATTGAACCTTATCAGTGTGGCTTCAGACCTGGAATATCAACAACCAACCAGATATTCACCATGTGCCAAATCTTTCGACAGCACGAAAAGGAGCTGCCTTTATGCCGCGAAGTCTGAATTTGAAATCCCCGCAAAACTTATACGGCTGTGTAAGCTGACCTTGACCAGCACCAAAAGCTCCGTCAAAATCGGAAAGGACCTCTCCGAGCCGTTCGATACCAAATGAGGTTTCAGACAAGGTGATTCCTTATCGTGCGACTTTTTCAACCTGCTTCTGGAGCTGCAGAACTAAATAGAGAAGGTACCAACTTCTATAAGAGTGTACAGCTGCTGGCGTATGCCGATAATATTGATATCATCGGCCTCAACACCCGCGCCGTTAGTTCTGCTTTCGCCAGACTGGACAACGAAGCAACGCAAATGGGTCTGGCAGTGAACGAGGGCAAGACGAAATATCTCCTGTCATCAAACAAAYAGTCGTCGCACTCGCGACTTGGCACTCACGTCACTGTTGACAGTCATAGCTTTCAAGTTGTATATAATTTCGTCTATCTTGGAATCAGCGTAAACACCACCAACAATGTSAGCCTAGAAATCCAACGCAGGATAACTATTGCCAACAGGTGCTATTTCGGACTGAGTAGGCAATTGAGAAGCAAAGTCCTCTCTAGGCAAACAAAAACCAAACTCTATAAGTAACTCATAATTCCCGTCCTGCTATATGGTGCAGAGGCTTGGACGATGTCAACAACGGATGAGTCGACGTTTCGAGTTTTCGAGAGAAAACTTCTACGAAAGACTTATGGTCTTTTTGGCGTTGTCCATGGCGAATATCGCATCTGATGGAACGATGAGCTGTACGAGATATACGACGACATTGACATAGTTCACTGAATTAAAAGACAGCGGCTACGCTGGCTAGGTCATGTTATCCGGATGGACGAAAACACTCCAGCTCTGAAAGTATTCGACGCAGTACCCGCCGGGGGAAGCAGAGTGAGAGGAAGACCTCCACTCCGTTGGAGTGGACCTGTCTTCACTTGAAACATCTAATCGGCGTCACGTAGCGAAAAGAAGAAACGACTGGCGCGCGGTTGTTAACTCGGCTATAATCGCGTAAGCGGTGACTACGCCAATTAAGAAGAAGATATATGTATTAACTTACATATGGTGAGTTTATATCGTCTTATCTTATACATATGTATATAAAAATGAATCGCACAATGTGTTGGTAAGCGCATAACTCAACAACGCCTGGTCCAATTTGGCCAATTCTTTTTTCTAAATATTTGTAGAGGTTCAAGGATGGTTTTTACGACAAAAAAAATTTTGAATAATTGCCGGAAAACCCAGAAAAAAAATTGGACGATTCCAAAATGTAACTTTTTTCCATACAATTTTTTTTTTTAATTTTTGTTTGTTTTGTTTTTAAATATTTTGATTTGTAAATTTTTTGAATCGTTCAATTTCGGGCGATTGCTTTTTTATTCCGGCTATTAAGAAGGTTAACTATTGCAAATTATTCAGAGAAAACTTTATGTGTGTTTCAATTGCAGATTGAAATTTGTTACGAAGAGGTCGCCCTAATATCGGTCCGCGTTCTTTTTGCCATCAACGTATTGCAGCCGAAGGCATGAAGTGCTCCCATGACATACGTGCAGAATTATGCATCGCGAACAATCAGCAAGCGATCGTCACGATGTCACAGCACGACTTTTCACAGTTACGATGTTTGATGGACTTTATCTTGAAGCAACGTCTATGTGGTGCTGTTAGATGCTCGATGTACTCTCTTGAGTGGAAAAAGAGACGTTTGCCGCATGTACACATTCTTCTTTGGATGGTGGATGTGCAACCAGATCAAATTGATGAACTCAYTTCTGCGGAAATTCCTGATACAGAGAAAGATCCAGTATTATACGAAGTGGTGGAAACTAATATGGTCCATGGACCTTCCGGACACCACAATCCCACTTCGGGTTTGAAGTCTCGCAATAAATGCACGAAACACTATCCAAGTGGAAACACAAACTAGAATTGATGGATATCCACTCTATCGGCGTCGCTCACCAGACGACAATGGCAGAACATTCAGCATTCAATTTAGAAGAGTGAATATCGAAGTTGACAACATTTGGATCATACTATATTCACATTCAAAAATCATATCTATGTTGAGTATTGCAGTTTGGTGAAATCGATAAAATATRTTTGAAGGTACGTCACCAAGGGAAGCAACATGGCGGTTATTGGTTTTGAACGATACGGTTGATACGTGAACTGCAATAAAGAGCTTTGTAGTCTATTTACTTTTGCAATTCATAAACGTTTTCCGACTGTTGTGCGTTTCTCAGTTAATTTGGAGAATGACGAAAGAGTGTTTTTCAACCGAGAGAATGCTTTCGTCACTGATTCGTTTGCGAGAACATTGCTCTATTCGGAAATGCCTTGATGTTCTACACGGAATGCATTGTCGAATAAATAGTTATGCAGAAAGCAAGGCCCAGCAGATTTACATCGAGGTGTGCTCTCAACTAATGCCTTAGGWCGAATTTACAAAATCTAACCGAAAAACGACGATTGCTTCTACCTTCGGTTGCTATTGAYTAAAATACGCGGTTCAATTTCATTTGAGTAATTGCGTACTGTGAATAGTACGGTGTGTGCAACTTTTTAAGAAGCATGCCAGCAATTACAATTGCTGAAACATGGCAATCATAGGGAGCTTCTTCGCATGCCACTGAAGTTTGTACACTTTTCGCGTCGATCATATCGAGCCTTCCAATCCGCGTCAAYTGTGGGACACGAGCAAAAATGAYKTTATTCGATAAAAATTKKAAATGGGTCAATTCCGGTTGACACTTCCGGTGGCTTGATATAAATTTTATCTGCTGTTTATCAAATCACGAAATATAAACTCATCACGAATGTTCGGACATTATCCAAATAGTCGTAACTATGATTCTTCAAGTGCACGCGCAATGTTTGCTGCCAAAAATACTTATGTTGTTGACTCAAACTGGAAGATTCAATCGATCGTTCGTCGTGACAATGAAAACGATGCCGTCATTTYAGTTCAAACGTATTCCGTTTCCAGTGAAAATTGCATTTCAGATGACAATCAACAGGACAGAAGGATAGTCACCAGAAATGTGAGGCATAAATCTGAAAAGGTCATGCTTTTCGCTACGTGAAGTGTTCACAAGTTGGAAAACTATCTTAAAAAAATGTTGTTTATCAAGCTGCGTTACATTGAAAAAAATGTAGTAAAATCGAAATAAATGATTTTCAACACAATATAAATTCAACTTTCCTTTAATTTCAAAACACATTATTTCACGCAGGACAACTGCTGCAGGGTTAGCTAGTATTATAATACTTAATACCTCAAAAACTTGTGAAAATAGTGTATCAGTGAAAGGTACCTGACAAATTAAATACTTGAAACGACAAATAATCGAGAAGCGGTAAAGCAGACTTACATTTTATTGGCAAATGAACTATTCGAGTTAAATTGACAGCACAAAATGTCAAAATGGCGCTTTTGCAGTTGGATTAAATTGCGATAATATGAGATTCAATATTCTGATAATTTGTTGTGTGCAACAACGGATTCGTTCGATGTCATCAATGGTCGTGAATATGGTCGCATGCTTGCACACAGTTAATTGCATATATGATGAGGAAGGCAGAATTTCTGGMATTTCTGATTCGCAATATAGTTGTAGTTGCTGGTCGCATGTATACAACCGTACTTGCGTGTGTATCGATGCACCTCGACCCTAAAGCGGTGGTGCGGTTGGTAATAAATGAGTGACAGCCGAATTAAAATTTCGTGTCTGCTACAAATCTACTATGAGATATTCAAGCATATACTATATATATATACATATATTGGGATGGGATATATATATATATGTATGTATATAGCCACATACATATTTAAGCACCCGCATGACATTGTAATTGTTGCAGTCGCTGGTTTGCGTATTTTATGTAATAGCAGATGAAATTCGTATTTTTTTGTAACGTTTTTTACTTCCAATATTGCGAGAATTCGAATATTTSGATTTTTCATCGTAAATATACCTTTCGTTTGATCCCTTTACTACTTCCAACATTTTATATACAAATTTAAGTAATTACTTCGGTGCGGTTTTATATAAAAAGTATCAACGATAAAATGAAAAAATCTTTTAAACGAAATGCATCAAATTAAAGCAAATAATCTAAGTGCAATACCGAAGATAGAAAATCCACTGCTCAAAAGCTCACGGYGATAAAAGATTTCATTACTTAAACTAACATTTCGGGAAAATATATACGAAAAATTCKGATATTACTGTCATTAAAAATAAAAAAATTACAGCATCTTTACTGGTTTAATCAAATAACTGATTTGTCACGTTAAAAGAGGGTCTCTCAGCCGCGGCTGGTTTTGATTGTTTGGAGCGTTTTTTACGTGGTGGGTCCCAAACCCAGCGCAMATTTCTGTGAAGGGGATGTTTTGCCTTCTTCCTTTAGCTCGCCTTCTTCTAGATACCGAGAGTTGAAGAGGACATCCAAACGGATTTGCAGGAAGAAAAAGAGAGAGGCCTAAATGCGTGAGTGTGAAGAGCTGACCGACAGGGGTAATCCTCAAAAATTCTACGAAAAAATGCGACGACTAGCAGAAGGTTTTAAGAYCGGAGCATACTTTTTGAGAACCCCTGATCTAGTCACCGATGCCCAGAGCATACTAAAATTATAGARGGAAGACTTCWCCAGTCTGCTGAATGGCAGTGTAACGCCAGGAGAAGGCGAACCTATGTAATTCTCTAATCTATGACGATGAAGCAGACGTTCCATTGCCTTACCATGAAGAAGTTCGAATAGCAATTATCCGTCTGAAGAACAAGAAAGCAGCGGCGGCCGATCGATTGCCGGCCGAGCTATTCAGACACGGCGGAGAAGAGCGTACCCAACGATTGGAATATAAGGTTCTATSGAGCGTATTGAGTGAAAGATTTAACCCACCGTCAACAAACTTATTGGACCTTATCAGTGTCGCTTTAGACCTGAAAAATCAACAATAGATCATATATTCACCATGCGCCAAATTTTGGGAAAGACCCTCTCTGTCTATTTCAAAGCTGCTTTGGAGAGCACGAAAATTTGCTGCCTTTATCCCGCGATATTTGAATTTGATATCCCGCAAAACAAATACTAAAAYGTTGAGCAACACCAAAAACTCTGCAGTTTGTATAAGGCACTCGCATTTTCGACTAGGCACCCACGGCACTGTTGACAGTCAAAACTTCGAAGATGTAGTTAATTTCGTCTATCTTGGAACCAGCATCAACACCAAGCACAACGTCAGCCTCGAAATCTAACGCAGAATATCTCTTTCTACTTCGAACTAAGAAGGCAATTGAGAAGTAAAGTCCTCTCTCGCCGAAAAAAAACAAAACTCTACAAAGCACTCATTGTTTTCGTCCTGCTATATGGCGCAGAGACATGAACGTTGACAACAACTGATGAGTCGACGTTAATCATTCATGGCATTCGATGAAACGATGAGCAGTATGAGATATACGACGATACCGGCATTTGTAGTTCAGCAAATTAAAAGACAGCGGCTGCGCTGGCTAAGTTATATCGTTTAAATGGACGAAATAGAGTATCTTTCCACTCCCAAGTAAATGGCAGTTCAGAGAGAGCTGTCTGTTGGTAACAAAAAAAAAACTTGTTTTTTAGAATTAAATATGGCTATCTGCATTATAACGGTTATTTTTCTTAGATTGTGGGTTTAAATGAGGCAATACTTTTGCGGAGTTGTTCCTTTTGATCGTATGTTAATTTATTTATACTCMGTCAAATGACCATCACTTGCCCGAAATTTTTTTGAAATCATAATGGCAAACCCTTATCTTTAAACTAGTTAATTTCTTGTCTATAACGTTAAACTTTTTGCGTTTWATTTCTTCTTCAAAACCACATGTCCGAATAGAAAAAATACTTTATTATCCATATCTGCCAAATAATAAAATMTGTTTTTTGTGTTGTATGAACACCGAATTTATTCTCAACAATTTGAGTTAAGTGATTTGCTAAAATGATAGTCTAAAAGCGATCAGCTTAGAGTTTTTGAAACATCAACTGGCCGACAACTCTGACATTTATCCAAACGCAGCACTTAACTTCCRTCCCTATGTAAAAGTGATAGAAGCAAATTATTGTCAAACATATCTCATGCCTATATTTAAAGGCCAATTCAATTTTGGTGGAATGATAACTATCATTATTGTGTACACTATGTACAAACAGTATTCATATTTCGGTATTACTTTCAATATACATATGTGCTAGAAGATAAGCGCACAGGAACCTCATTTAATATATACCAGTCTAAATTAATTTCTCACTGGCAGCTACATACTTTTGTAGTAGCTACCAACCAAACCAGTATGGTTTAAGGCGAAAATTTTGTCTGTGGTGCGTTGCATCTTTCAGTAATGGAATGCCACCACCCTCACTCTTGTCACAGTTTAGGAAAATATAAACACTGCTATTTTAGCTAGCAGCTGACTTGTCTAACGGCACCCAAACACTTGTGCACATGTCAAAAGTTATCRCATGACAGAATCTCAACATGCGTATGAACATGAAGTTGTTCTGCAATTCACACGCCCACTAGAAAATACAAACATAAATATATGTATATGTTTTTAAAGATATTGAAGCACACAAACTGAATWATGCTGAAATCCTTCAGCCTTGGGTTAATGTTTAACCTTATTTAGTGCTGACTTCGGAAAAGTTTACTGTAAAAGTTAATAGTGAACATAAATGTCTACCTAAATAGGTGCATATATTCTACATACGTTTGTATACTTATTAATGGTGGTTAGTAAATAGTACCTCAGAGAACTTTTAAATATTCTAGTTTATATTTTTACGCACACTTCGATTTAATGTATGAAATTTCAAGATACCCCTAGCCAGGCCAAGAAGAGCCGTAAACACTTAGAAAATCGAAGCTCGTATTTGCTAGTGAACTTAGCTCGTCTGTTGGTTGATTAAAGTCCAACAGAAGTTTGCCAAGCGGCCGTTGTTATTTCCTCTTCATTATTTGATCTATACTCTAACAACTTAAGGTAGTTCTTCCATTTGGTTCATTCAATATAATACATACAGAGGAAATATTACTCTTTTTATACCATCACTTCCGTTGTACTCCTGATTCCAAGAAACATGAAACGTTGAGGGTTAGAATATCAACGTCGACATCCGAATGCACTGTCTACACTCTTAACGGAAAACATTTTGTTTTCTTCTCGAATGATTTCATCTCTATTGTATCACGGTTCCTTCGGGGAAGATGAATAGTCTATAACTATATGTAGGTATGTAGTCATTTACTACACATGAGCTTGTTGATTTAATATGTATTGTGAAGTGAGCAACTTTGCGAGTTTTCTACTCAGCAACATCACGCACCAAAAATTCCGCAATAAATTCTTTCGGAAATAGAGTTCGGTTGAGTTTGGCGGAAAATTTTGAGGCGGCAAGAAGGCGACGCACATATTGGCGGAACGTGTTGGAATTTATGAATTAAACGCTTTGAGTTCACACTTAATTGTTTAGAGGTTATGTGGTTACTGAGGACAGAAATTCGGTCCATTATTTGTTGTTCAAAAACTTTAAATAAAAAGTTCTGGTGGAACGATTTTGATTTATGTGAATACATSTTCTCCGAAGCAGATGAGCAGATTACATATCCTAAAAATTGAATATCATTAATTTTTATTAAGTAAAAAACGGGCATAGRWAAAGGGTAAATGATATAGATAAATGGTTATCTATAATATATATTATMMGAAATTGCAAATCGCATGAAATGATTTGAGGTGTGATGAAATTCACTGGATTTTCGAACTTAAATTCGAAACAGTTGATAGTCAAATAAGTGACATTCACTAACAATTTTGTATGAAATTGTATTTAAGAATAACAAAGGAAGTTCAATGCGAAAAAAATTAGATACACCCCGGTGTTGGACCGACCAGGGTTATTTTTTTTTGAAGCGCGGCCGAATGGCGCCCACGCAAAAAGGAGTTATACGCGAAGAAGTAGCAATGTCATAGAGGGTATAASAACCTCTCTAACATCAATGCGATCGATCGGGTATATAGTAAGTACCTTTACTTTTAAAGCAAAGTACCGTTGTTTCTTTTGTCATTTTTATAATTATTTCGTATTTGGAAAATAAGCTCTATGGGTGTAAGCAAGAGAATTTTTACTTATTAAAATTAAATATGAGTCTTCGACTATCTCTCTCTTTGAGCGGACGTGTTTTCTAATAGGGGTTTTTCTTTTGTGCTTTACGCTTTATTCGCATATTCCTTTTTGCATATAAATGCACGTGTTTTCGTTTTATTTTGATCGTACGGTTACTCGCGTAAAAAACATATTAGTGATTTATTTATTATGAAAATAGGTTTGCTCCATATAAACCACTTGAAAACTTTCCAGAAYGGCCTCAAAATAAAAAAGATTGCCCAAAGTTTGTTCTAATATCTGCAGCAGATTCGAACAAAACACTTTCAAAATACTCTTGCTTCGCTGTGCATAAAAGCTTAGAATCAATAAGTAAGGAAATTTTRTCTATCACTGAATTACGTGATGGTAATCTTACTTGTTAAAAATCGGAAGATCGCTGAAAAATTTCTAACAACAAAGAAATTAAATGGAATTCGCGAAATTAAAGTTAAGTTACACGACAATTTGAATTGCTCTAAAGGTATAATCTACGCTCCATTTCTAAATTAAATTCACTAAAAATATAGAAGGCAAACAAGGACCTAGTGGTGTGATACTTCTTTCATTTGACCTCTAAAAACWTCCAGAAAAAATCGAAGTCTCTTGGCGCACAATGCGGATTAGAGYATATTTCCCTAACCCCATGAGGTGAAAAAGTTACCAGCTTCTAGGACACACAACGAAACGTTGCAACAACAACCCTGTCTGCGATATATGCAATTTTCGTCCCCATCTCCCCTCACGATCTTCCTTCCTCTTCACGCTCTTGTCCTAAATACCTACAATTCAAAAATATTCTAAAAATAAAAACAGAAAATAAATGCTAAATGCGAGAAGTACTAAGGCTATACAAACAGCAATTACCCCGCCCCCGCAAACACTTCTTTCGCTTCTGTTACAAAAGAAAATACAAACAAGCAAATAACAAACCTGATTTCCCACCGCTCATCATCGCCTCCCCTACCACTCTCCACAGACACTGTACTAAACCCTCCAACAACTTATCTTCTTCCACAACAAAAGCAAACAATGACAGTAAACAAAAACAAACTTCTAAACTCACCAAATGAAACCACAAAAGAAACAACCTTCCTAACCTAACGCTTACCCAAACAAAAACAAACCCTACCAAAATATGCATACCACTCATTCCTAAAATATCCACAACAGATTCTCTTAACATCCAAACTCCCTTTCTCTCTACAGACAATATCAATATTCTCGCTCCACCTACTTACTCAGAATATATCTCACCTCATATAATTACCACATCTGACCATGAAGATCAATAACTCTCATTATCCCTCCTCTCCTTTTTCTCAATCACTCACATTACTAATAAATGTTCAAATTTATCCAATGGAATATGAAAGGATTCTACAACAATTACACTGACCTAGAATTACTCATAAAAGAACCATCATCAAGTGTTGTATCACTACAAGAAACACACCTTTCATTCAATTCCGCAGCTGTTGTACCCAAACAATACGCTGCATATTTCTCCAACTTAACACAAAATCATACTAACAAACAAGTTGTTGCTACTTTAATAAAAAGAGATTKCCCACACAAATTTCCCCCTACATGTTTTAATATTTCTAAATGGTCGGTGAAGCCAAAATTTCTGTTGGACAGGGCAAATTGGTCCAAATTTCAACAACTCTGAGAAAATTTGTCTGCTGCAAGTCCCATAGACGATAATGTAAATAAAGAAACAGCTACGATTACCAAAATAATCAAAACTTCTGCTGACCTATCTATCCCCCAAACGGGTAAAAAGATCTTCAAAAATCATGTGCCTTATTGGTCTACGGAGTTATCTAAACTTAGAAAAGACAAACATGGTTCATTTAAAAAAGAGCTCGYTCTATTAATAATATAATAAAATACAAAAGAGCCAATACAGGGTTTCGGAAAAATATTAAAGAAGCTAAGAGGTCTTGCTTACAAAAACTTACCGAAGCTATCACTCGGTTAACAAATCCCAAGAAATTATGGGCCGATATTAAAATGCTCTCAGGCTTCTATACATTGTATAACCACTCCAAATCTGTCCTTTAAGTGTCAGAAATAGAATTATTAAATTGTACAACAATATTTTATGTCAACCTCTAACAGTCTACCCTCAAACATGGAAAAATGCAATGATTGTAGCAATTCCTAAATCCAATGTAGTGTCTACAGATGTTCTTGGTTACAGACCTATATCACTCCTTTGTTGCATGGGCAAACTATATTATTAGAAGAAATCATATCAAAACGTATCTCGTGGTTCGCATTAAATAAAAACCTTCTCAGTCATAACCAAGTGGCATTTAAGGCAGGGCAAGACACCATGGATGCTTTACTCTATTTTGATGATTTCGCCAAAACTGCTTTATCGAAAAGAAACCACGTATCCACTCTCAGTTTGGATTTCGAAAAAGCTTTCGACGGAGTTGGTGAAGAAGTGGCAAATTGGTGAAAAAATATTTAACTTTATTAAATCTTTCCTAATTCATCGGAAATTCATGACTAAAATCAATAACACTTTTCCGAACACGTACAATAATATATGTACAACGGAAGACCACAAGGATCACCATTGTTTGTCATACTATTTGTAATCGCATTTAACGACATCAGTACGATAAGTACGATAATCTCTAAATACAAACTGATTTCGCATATTATTTATGCTGATKATGTGCTGATCTTCTCCAAGCAAAATAATCTTAATACAGTTAAAAATACCTTCTTAAAAATCCTTTTTGCTATTTCAAATTGGTCCAATTGTATTTTGTGAATATTTCTATAAACAAATGCAAATTATTCCATATCTGTAGAAAACACAAATGTAATAACTTCAATCATAACTATAATAATGTAAATATTGTAAATACCACTAGTCTTAAATTCCTAGGTTTAATATTTGATAAAAGACTTACTTTTAAGGTACATTGTA
>NW_017534643.1:16397-24884 GCF_001853355.1 Bactrocera latifrons
CTAGGATCTAGGTATAACAACTATACCTCAGGAAAAGTCTATTTCTTTTGTCCCATCATGGCTACTCAAAGAATCTTCGTTCATCTTCGCCATCTATAATGCCCTACCCCTAGTAAAAAACTCTAACTTAAAAACATTAATATGTACTAATAGCAAGTCTACAATCTCAACTCTTCTAAATGCATCTAACAAATCCTACCTCATTGCGCAAATTAGAAACATACTAATTGGGAAAACAAACATAAAAATTATGTGGATCCCTGGACACGCCGGTATTACTGGAAATGAATGGGCCGATCAAAACGCCAAAGTGGCGACAAATCAGCCATTGATAATCTTCGACTACATCGAAAAAAAGAACATACGCCATTTAATCGCTTCAAAACAAAAAGCTATAAAAGTTAATGCTTGGAAGAATGTGCAACACCATTACGCCATCTGCAACCAAGATGGCAAAAAACCTGCTTATCCGCCATCAGGCCGTTCCCACGATATAAAAGCCTTTGTTCGCCATCGTCTTGGTCATACGTCATTAACGCATTCCCATTTATTAAATGGAAACCKTAATTCATCCTGTCTATATTGTAGTTGAATGTTAAATGTTGAAAATTAAATTAAATATTTTGGAGAAAATGGCAAATGATTCATCAGGTATCTTAAATTAAATATTGAATATAATATTTAAATTATGTTTTCAATAATTCGTTACAATTATATGTATATCTTCAAGAACAATCGTAGAACGAATATATTAAACGTATCGGATTTGAAGGGAATGTCGGTACGTTTAGGTGCCGCAAAGGATCTTGCCGAACGCGTTCGGCGATATCTCGCTCAATGGGCACATGGTTTGAAAACGTGAGAATACCTTTGCTACAAGTATTCTATTTAATTTTCTGTTACGCATCGCATTGATCGCACGAGGTAGTAAGGAAAAACATCATTGTCAAGGAACCAATATTATCCAGCACTACCATATCTGACTGGTATAACTACTGTCGCGAAGCGGTAGTTTTATATCAAGTGGAACATCAGGAGGCAGTGGGTAAAATTGGTGGCCCTGACAAAAACGTGCAAATTGATGAAAGCAAATTCGGGAAGAGGAAATTTAATAAAGTTAAGGTTAAAAATATACAATTTTAGGTAATTACTTATATTTTTTTATCATTTTAAGCAGGAGGGTGGAAGGTCATTGGGTGTTGGGGATGATTCAGAATGGGAGCGACGAGCTGCGGCTGAAGGTATGCCCAGGAAATGTTTGGTCTGCGGAGGTGCTCATACCCCTGATTAAGAAACATGTTGCGCCAGGCGAATCACGGGCATGAGCACAGAAAAGTAAATCATAGCGATCCGGAAAATCCATTTGTGGCGGTAAATGGAGCACATACGCAGCGTATAGAATCCCAGTGGCGTGTGATTAAAAGATTTGTTTGTTGATGTTTGGTGGAAAAATGTGGCCAACAGACACGAAGATCTGTTTGTGAAGTTAATAGAGGTAATAAAATTTATATACAAGCCTAATACACGTTTGTTTTATTAAATTAAAACAAAAAAATTCTTTATATTTTATTTTATATGTTGTTTAAATATTGAATTAAAACTGCTTTTCTACTACCTAATGTAAAATTAATGTGTACAAAGGAATTAATGATGTGTTAGTGGATATAAAAGTGAAAAATATAAGAGAAAAATTAATTTTATATCGAGAAAATACGTAATTAAAATAGTGAAATTTTCAACTCTAAACGCGAATATCTCGAAGACTATAAGCTTCCTGCGGCTATAACTAATATTCTTGATCTGGATAATCTCCTCTATCCGACCATACCCATTTTAATCCCGAAATCCTGGGRCGGTATACTAATTTTTCCACGAAATTACATACATATAAATTTTAYGCACAATATTAACATGCAGATTATTTACAGATTCCTTTCGTACCAATTACATACACGTACAATTCGTAGAAAAAAGAGCATTTCAAAATTAAAATTAGCTCACACCATATCGCAGYCCAGATGTTGGAATATCGGAGCATAAATTCAATTTGGTACATTCGAAAGCTCTTAACATTATTAAAAGTCGATTCAAGTGTTTGCAAACAGTTTTGCCTTATACTCCTCAGAAAGTTGTTACCATTATTAATATATGCTGTGCTTTTCACAACAATTGCCGCCTTAATAATTTGGATTTTGCCACAGAAGAACTTGAAGAAGAAAATATTCAAGATGAGCCTGATGAAAATATTAGCCGTTTTTATAATTTAAATAATTTAATGAGAATAATTTAAGTTTCAGTATGTTTTTATTATTAAATATGACAACTAAACTACAAAAATAAACTAACTATGCATTAATAACTAAATAACTTCATTGAGATCACATAAATTTCATTTTATTAAACATTTGGTTGTACTTGGGTATATGTATATATAACTTTTCTTTTTTAATTCGAATCATTTCTATWTTTATTTTAATTTTTCTTTTAGCTATTCTTTCTAAAGTTGCATGCGCTTGAACACTKTCATTGTGCTCCGTTGCTAATCTGTAATCCAGTTCAGCAATTTTTTCTTCAGTTGATGTTAAAACGAACTGAKTAAATGACCTCCAYCGATGGCTCTTGTCTCGCATTTGTTGTGTGTAATTTTTTTTCTGACACAGCCTTTCCAGTCCGACCAGACCTGCTCAAAGCAAGCATTTTRTAATTAAATATGTAAGCAAGTAATTAAGATCTAATTACTAAAATATTTATACTTACTTCCCTAACAATTAAGCCTTTTCACTGTATCTGCCCAAAGAGCCTCCATTACCGAGGCTTAAATGCCTTTAAAAAAATTTTTCACTATATCAGGGTGCTGCTCCATAAAATTTATAAATATTTCAKCTTGCGCTTGTGTTTTATGCTTGCACCTAAAATTAAGCAATTTTTTTATACATATCAACAAAATATAATCAAAATRCCTACATTACTCCAACTTTTTCGCAATCAAATATTTTTTTCGTGTGCTCACGGACGGCCGACTTCAAAACGGAAAAACGGAAAAAATGTGATGATTTCGATTTCTGGCACATGTTAAATATGATAGAATTGATGTTCGAAAACGGAACAGTGAAGATCACGTTTTCTATACCAATTTCATGCGAAAACGAATTGCAACACATGCCTGTATATGCCGTATTTGGTTCGTATCGAGCTGGTCCGGAGATGTGCGATTTTGCCTAAAAGTGAGCTATGCTACGACCTTTATTTAATTTGACCCCGGCTGCTTTAAAGCCTTCTCATGCTATCTCTGGAGTAAAATTCAATGTCCGGCGTATTTATATACTAATTTATCGCGCTTTTACTGGTTTTAACATAACCGTTATATGGGGAGCGGGCTGGGCTATCATCTGATTTGATTCTTTTTGCCCCTTGCTACTGCGCTACACTGTGCCAAAGTACTGTTTTGTATCTTAATTTAGTGTTTAGTTAAGGTACTTTATACGTTTTCGGTTAATGGCGTGTTGTGGGCGTGGCAGTGGTCCAATTACGCCCATCTACCAAGTTTCATTGTAAAGCTTTCAAAGAGCGACCGACGATTTGATATTTTTTCAAGTAGTTGGAAGCGAGATATAAATTTTTCTATATGATAATAAGAAGAAATAGAAAATTGTAAGTAGGAGGACTTTCCCGTACCAATTAAGAACTCATTCTTGGAGATTCTTCCTTAGAGGTGTCTAGGAACCTATTTTTCAGAGTACCAAACGAAAAAAATTTTTTTTTTAATAACCCTAATACATATCCCTATATCTATCTCGCTTAGCTTTGGGTGATACGTACAACTTTAGATGAACAAACCTATTATATTCTGCAGCAACATGTTGAAAGTGTGAAATCATAYCGCGAAAGAATTCAACATTCATTATTCGTCGTAAACGTAAATAAATTATGATAAAATTTTATTAAGTTATATTAAAGGTCATAAACTTAATAAAAATATATTAAACCATCCTCAAATATGATATATCTGACAAAAACTTAACTAAACTCTATATATTRAGTTGATGTGCAAAGCATCATCCAGTAGCTTCGAATTGATGATACATACTAGGTTAGTTAATTTTGAACAATGTATACGGTATAAGATCGATAGGATGTTAAAAATCGTTTATTAGATATATCAGATATTTATTTTTGGCATCAGATTCCCTCTGAGTTTCATTAAGGTACCAAACATACCATTATCCATATATATGTGAGCTAGGGATAATTTTCACTCGATTTAATCTATTTTAGGCACAAAGATGCACTATTATTAGGACAGCATTTTTATTGAAACGTTTTTAGCATACTAATATCAGAAACGTATTTTTAGGTTAATAAAAGATAGCCCTGGAGTGAGATCCCCATGTTCGGTTCCGGAGACTTGAATAATGTTGGTCCGATTTTGACAATTCTTAAAACTAAGATGGCATAAATTAATGCACTATTTGTGCAAAGTTTTATCCCGATAATTGGTGCTTAATTTTTATAATGAGAGAAATCAGATCAATTTAAAATTTTTTAGTTATATGAAAAGAAAAGGTTGTTGTAGTCGGATTTCGCACTGTAAGAAATATGAGGGAACCAACCGGTGTGGTTCACAGATTCATTATTTTCATAGTAGTTGAATCCGTTTTGAATTCAATTTCTGTAATAGTGTCATTACATTTGGGATTCCTCAATAATGCATTTTTTAAATATAACCGTTGACGTTGTGATGACTGAGTTGATAAAATTGTATAGAGTACATTATTTTTATTGAATACTACCGTACCCAGCCCGCTTCGCCGAGCTAGACTTTATTTTATTTTACAATAAAATTACAACATATAATTTTATTTATTTGTTCAATATATTAACAGCAGATTGGCTAGAGCAAAATATTTTTTATACGTCAACAGTTATGTTGCCAGACTGCAGCAAATAAATTATTCAATTATTTTCATATTAATTTTCTTCTATTCTCTTTATATAGTACATTAATAAATACTTATGAAACAATAGGTATTTTTAAACTATTAATGTCGATTACAAATAAGGAATAATTAAAACGACCTGATGTTCATGAAATTAAAAAAAACATGGTAAAGCGCTCCAACTTTTGAAATTTTTTTATTTTCTTAGCGAAAAATTAAAAAGAATTSAAATTGTAAAATKGATTMATTTTTTACCTGTCTCACTTCTCCAAATGCTTTTAACTTACTCTTGAAACATTTAATAGCCGTGCCAATAGRCTCTCTATTTATTTTATTGTGRATACAATATTTTGTAGATGTTGTCCATGGTATTGAGGTRTTATGTTCGGTTTCCTCAACGTACTCGTARTCTTTTAAAATMATTTTAATWATTTTTAACGTTTTTACAGAAATGTGGATATAAAATATTGAGTAAAAACACGCACCAATGTTTATTTATATTKCATTACTCACCAATTACWTGATTAATAACATTTTAGGACCAATTATTGTCTCCAAATATTTTATCCGCAAAACTGTGTAATTTTCCAAACTTAATCGAGATGACATTAGTACTGATTTTTATTTTTAGTGCCAACTCGGAAGCAATCCACATACAATTGGCCGTGTGAAAAACACGAATTCTCCAAATTTAAAAATGCGGTAGTCAACGATTGACCTTGTGCTTTGTTGATAGTTATTGCAAAGCAAGACTCACAGGCAATTGTAGCCGTTTAAACATGAACGGTAAATCATTGGAAATCATRGGTATTCGTGGGATCRGTAAGGCKTCGCCTTTGAATTTACCACCGATGATTGTGGGTGGCTTCGATTAAATTCGGTGACAATTTTTTAATTGTTAATCCGATTCCGTTGCATAACTTAGGTGCGTTAAATTGCAAAAGAGCATTATGGGTGATCCAATTTTCAGATGGCGGCATTCCAGATGGCGCCAATGAGTTTAAAAATTCTACGGAATAATTTATAGCTTGTTATTCGTTCATTACTGTGTCGATTTACTAATAATTAGTTTCTTCGCCGGGAATTTCCAATTGAATTTGATTTGATTTGAAGGTTTTTTTATCAATACTTTCTTTTTTGGGTGCCATTTTTTATTTATTCCAATAATTCTGTGAAGAAACATGATTGGTGAAGAAAAATACAAATTTCCGTTGTAATAATCGATTGAAAACGCATCAGTAAACGGAATACATTCGCGGCGCTACAACTTACCTGGAGTTCCTAAAAATCTTTAAATATTTACTTTAATATACTTCAATATATATCCATTGTACTTAAATATGTTTCATATTGACATATATATCCACTGCGTCAACACAAATTTCCTGAAAGTTTCATTGAATCAGTATTTAATATTGAAAGAAGCGTACATTCTTTTAAAATTGGTCCAACTTTTGATAATTTCGATAATTGCTAGTATTATTTTTATTATATCGAGGAAAGAAAGCTCCGAATCAATTCCTATATATTTTTAGAAGCGGTGCTGTAAAAAATCGTCTTTACCAAAACTTTAGCCAAATCTTTAAATCTTTAATATTTCGTAGTGTACTCAGTACTATAATCCCACGTTGATAAATGGTGATTGGTTTCGAACCACCCATCTACAACTCATTAGGGGGCTCTTATATTTATATGTAAACAAATATCCATATATGAAATATATAGCAATGCAGCATACTCCATGTACACACACATGTAAACGTTTTGATGCAAAACCTGTAATAAATGGGATTGCAACTTAAAGTATTAATGTAAACGTGGTTGCGTTAATCTGAAATAATCACACCAGTTTGGCTGAACTATTAAATAGCAAACCGCCTCCTAGGAAGTTCTCATTTCTTATATCATTATAKGATGAGAAATCGTCCTGTCCTGTTGCTGTTATGTACATATATACATATGTATATATTTGGGAGTCTCCCATCTTGGTGTTACTTTTGTATTTGTTTGGGGTGAATGGTGCATGGTGGTTGTCTTTTTGCTGGGAGTWAAGAATGATTATGCATCAAAGTGAGAGTCCAAAATGTGACAGCTGCAAAGCCGAAGGACATTTCCGTCCCTGAGCGAACAACGCCCTTCCGTTGCAACTCATTGAAAGTCATTGGTGCGGTGCGATGGAAAACTACTGTACACTTGCAACATGAGCAAAAATCATTAAAGTCAAAGCACACGTGCGATTCAGCCTTGTCGCCGTTTTTAGTTAACGGGAAAACGGGAACACTGGATGCATATCAGAATTTGGTAACGAGGGCAAAGCATAATATTTTATATTTCRAATGACGCATAAATTGCGGTAAAATTATTGACAGTATGAACAGGATAATAGTCTTGAAATTAAACTTTATACATTTCACTTACTACTTCCACGATCTACATGTTCATTTGTATACGTATATGTATATGTATATCTGTKTAGTATCGCAGACATTATTTAACTTCAAATCTCGGTATAAAAMGTAATTTTCAATATCTGCTGTTTGGTATGACCCTTTTCTCCATTTCCTATATTGTCTACTTTTAATTTTGTCGTCGCCTTCTTGTTCTATTGCTTCTACTTTGCTTCATCTGCGTGAGCAAATAGTTTCCCCTGTTGTTGTTGTACTAACATTTAAGAACGACATAATCTTTTAAGTGGAGTACAATGTGAGTGGCGCGTGTTATTGCATATGAATGATGAAAATTTTCTGCGAAACAGCACCATCAATAGGATTTTGCAAAAATGAGAGCTTAGTTCGAATCGCGTTGCAATTTGGGTTTTGCATTACTGTGTGCATGTAATGTATAAATACACAAATGTATAGTCGGATATCCAAATGCTTGAAACTCCATATACATACGTAACGGGTGATCCAAGGAGTAGTACTTTCTTCAACAGCCTTATTTTATAGATCGCGCAGAATTGCCTCATTCGGGACGAAGAGCAAACTGAAGATATTCAAGAGTTGCCATTTCATCCAGAAAAAACCACGGTTTGGTGTAGTTTGTGGGCTGGTGGAATCATCGGTCCATATTTCTTCAAAAATGATACCGGTGAGTGCGGAATTGTTAATGGCAACGATATCGCGCAATAATAACCGACTATTTAATGCCTGAAATGAAGCTCGTGATCTCGGCGACATTTGGTTTCAACAAGTCGATGCTACTTTTCTCACATCGTATTAAGCAATGGGTTTATTGAGGGACATCTAGGGTCAGTGGATAATTTAACGTTTAGGGTCGGTCGATTGGCCGCCAAGATCACCAGTAGATGGACCATCTGAGATTCCAACATTTGAAAGAAATAACCTCCGTAAAATAAATGAAAAAGAATGTTCTTTCGAATGATAATAAACTTTCCCCATTAAATTTTGAATTTCTGTATTTTTTCTTTAAAAAAAGTAGAGAGCATCGAAATATATCACGCTTTATATATCTAAACATACGCATACAAATACAAATGAGAACAAGTAAAGAAGGGCTAAGTTCGGGTGTCACCGAACATTTTATACTC
>NW_017534643.1:26233-31639 GCF_001853355.1 Bactrocera latifrons
ATTTTATTTATTTTTTTATTTTTTTACATTTTTATTATTACTTATTTAATTTTTCAGACAATTTAGCCATAAACTCCTACAGCGAGGTTAGTGCTTGTGTCATTTGGTTCAGCACCCCTGTCATCTGCACATTTTGCTCTAAAATTTTCCTTTGTAGAGCAATGGCCTCCTCCTCYCGCTTTTCTCGATCCTYCATTTTTTTTAGCACTGCTCCAAGCATCTTCGCTGCAGTCAATGGAATGAAGGGATGTAAGAAGGCGCTTTCATAGGAGAAGATAAGATGGGAGGAAATAAGGAATCTGGAGGTGATGGTGAGGAAGAAAGATTTATAGAAAGAACAGGAAAATCTGGAGCAGGCGACGTGACTGTTAGTGAGGGTGCTGAAGCAGGCGATGCGACTGTTGGTGAGGGCGCTGGAGCAGACGATGTGGCTGTTGGTGTTGGCGAGGAAGCTGGAGCTTGATCTGTATTTAAATACAACGGCAAAACCTGTAAGTATAAAACAGACCAATTATTTCCCCATGTAATAATAAATATATGTATAGTCCGACAAATATTAAATTAAAATATTACCTGGTGACCCAAAGTCTCARCACCCGGCAATCCATCCACCGCTGCTGCCCCAAAAGTTGTAATTACTTGCTCCTCGAATTCAGTCATTCCATTATGAACTTACCTCCCTCCACTTGGCTGCCGACCGAGTTGGACCTCTTAAGGCATTTACGGTATCTGCTAACTCCGACCAAAGTATTTGCAGCCTTTGAGGGTTGGTCAGAGTTAGCTCCCCTGTTGCAACTCAGGATGCTGCTTGCAAAACATTACATAATGTTGCAGCTGCTCCTGAGTTGTCCTTTCGGTTTTTGTAGGACTAGGAATATATGAAATTATTATATATACATTTAAAATTTGCAAAATTACTAACATATGCCGATTATTCATTTGTGTGTCCATTTTTGTTTGCTTATTTTTATTAAATCAGCTGTTTGACAGCAAAAGGCTTTTTACCTCACGTGGTGACTTTTTTAAGCTTTTTTCTTATGAGGTTTGAGCTAGAATAGCCTCACAAAATATGACTCACAAGAAATCTCTCAAATTTTTCCTCTCAACTCAGTTGAGAGGTTTTTTCATACATATGTACATATGTACATTATTTCTTCGGCCATTTGTCCGTATGTTTACGAAAGCAAATGCGAGCCACATACATATGTACATACATGCATAATAACAAGTGCCACACGTATCTTTCGCATCTCCGTTGTCACGGTCAACCAATGGCCGAAGCGCTCGCATTGTCAAAGAGTCATCACAATGTTGTGTTGTTGGTAGAAAATCCGAGCTGTGCCGAAAGAAACTAACAAACGATCGCCGATTGTTACCGCTTCCCTTGCCACTGTAACAGCTTCGCCAACAAACTAGCGTAAATATGTATACATATGTATGAGCTTGCATACATATCGACACTGATTTTTGCRAGCCACGGAAAAATGTTTTAGAATTGACAAATATTATAAATCGACAACAGATATGTAGCCACTTTCCTCACTTCTTTCTTAGTACAAACACCAGAAAGATGTTCAATTTATGATTTTTAGCTTTTGATATCGTCGCGGAATCGATTTTTGACTTTCGATTCTGCAAGTCGATTAATCAACCCCGATAGTCGACTTTTGTGACTTAAGTCGACTTTTTATAAATTAAGCAACTCGTACACGAAATTCGTTAGATATATCAATATTTTATTAAATTATGAACGTACAATCATATTTTTTAAGTTTTTAATATATTATATTATAAAAAGTATTTTCTGATTTTATTGCATTTCTTCGCCGATTGATCTTAAAAATATTAGCTCATTAAGATGCTGAGGTGATAAGCGAGAATATCAGAAAGATGCTATTTATAAAGAAATGCTTCGATTGGTACTTTGTATAGTGCTTTTAAAAGTAAAGCGAGAGGTAAAAATTTTACCAACTATATTACCATCAGATAGTAAGTACAGTGGGGAACATTAATGCCTATAGTATAGTGTATGTTTTCATGAGTACAGTAGGAAGCTGTATAAAGTTACGTAGGTTCTCATTCTTGCTCTTATAAGTATTTTGATAATAAAATTAAAACAACTATAGTTACTTGGTGCWGGTCTTATCTTAATTCCGTCAATTGTCGAAGTCATCGAGTAAAAGTCGATTTTAATCGATTCAAAACAGGCTTGAATGCCTATAAAATAGTGTATGTTTTCATGAGTACAGTAGGAAGCTGTACAAAGTTACRTAGGTTCTCTTTTCTTGCTCAAGACATGCTAGAATCGATCCTAAAAAGACGATTATTTCTATTAAAAGATCGATTTTTGACTAAAGTCAGAGTCGACTTTCCTATCCCTAGTCGCGAAAAGACATTTGTAGGCAAAGGAATGCTCGGGGAGATGTTACGGCATCTGTTTTTATGAATAAAGCAAAGTCGCTTGCGGAATTTGCGCCTGCGTTTATGAATGAAATGGTTTTTGTTGTAAAATTTACTACATTTGTGCTTCCCCAATTCGGCTGCATATTGACTTGGCATGCTTATGCTATTTGAGACAGTTGTTGTTTTTGTAGAACAATGTTTACATTTTTTGTTGGTTACATATTCACATGTGTACGCATATGTATGTTTGTATGCTTGTGCATTATTTTTCGGAAGTGTATACAAATATATACATATGTACATGTAAGTATATATGAATGCGTGAGCATGCAGATCAATGCGTAACAACATGTAATATATTAAAAAGTGATAACATCATTATTTGAATTTCTGAACGCGCACATGCAATCATATGAGCAGATAATAGGATTAATATGATAGACGATATACATATTTATACTATACGAGTATTGTTGTGATAAATACAATTTCTAGTAGTAAGAAACATAATACAAAAATATTTACTAATATAGTATATTATGTAAAAATYACTATCTATAATTTTCTTTATTATACAGGTAATTACAAACAACTGTTACCGACCWTCCAAATTCCCAGCAATTGCGCGATTGGTCAAACCCTCACCATTCAAAGCATCTATAGCTTCTTTCTCTTTACGAGGTTTGTCTGGAAATTGATAGCTCAGATTTTCTTCCGYTGCGACAGTACTTCGGAGCGGAGCCGACACGATTCGGTAGAGAGCATTCCTAGCACCTTGAGAGTCAGGACAAACATTTTCGCCAAAAATGCAGCGTTCGTTAGAGYAGGGGTACGCGATTGAATTCTGTGTAACGTTGAGTAAATCTTGGACAGAGACGTTTGCTACGATCATGTGTGTTTCGGTGGCACCATGCTTTTTTGGAGGGCCGCTGATGAAGACCGTGCTGGGAGACCTGCGACTTCGACAAACACCGACAATGTGACTCGCGTGTGCAAAGTTTTGMACTCAAACCATTTGGTTAATTGCCCAGATGTTGAATTTATCAAAATCTGTGGTTCATGACGTTGTGGCTTCCGACAAGACATCGCAGCCGATTAGAAGTTGCACCACGACAAYGCTCCAGCTCAAACCGCCTTTCTTGTGAACACCTACCTAACCAAGGCCGGCGTCCCAACGCTTCTGCAACCGCCCTACAGTCCAGATGTGGTGCACTGGACTTCTTTTTGTTTCCTAGCCTGGAAAAGCACATATGCTTTTGCGAATAGGAAACACAATTTAATAAAACTAATTTATAACTCTAAATARAACAGATCGGTATGAGTGTTTTTATAGCATTAAAATAGAAAATCCTTAATATTCATATAATAACGATTTGACTAAAAGGACATAATGGCGTTAAACCACTCAACTTTAAAGAAACTGAAAAACAAATTATTATGAGAAAGCATAAAATAAAAAAAAACAGTTACTTAAGTTCCTTTTGCGAAATAATTCAGGGCAACTAATAATTTTTCCCTTGCAGTAATTGCTTTTCTCATTACGGTATCTTCCTTTTTTATGAATGGGTGGACTAATTTAAAGGGATTTTCGAAATTGCCAATCGACAAGCGGATGAATTTTTCAAGATCCAAGAATTATTTTTTGCTCCAATACTTTATTTGAGCTTTTTCCTTCAAAGGAAAGGCAAGAATAAAAGCCAAATACGCGTATCTTCGATTTTCCATAGTCATTCTGTCATCTATTTTAAAATCTTTCACCCTTCTCTTCCAATAAATACTGATGTGATAAATATTGAAAGTGTAGCAGTCACTCTCGATTCGTCCRTTATTAGTATAGATCACGATCGATAGAACTGCAATTTCTCACAGGGGATCACARWAGCAAGGGGCACCTGTGCGCAAAAAATTTTGAAAAATTGCCCGTGGCCACGCTCTCTAACATGTTTAACCAAATTTTCTAAACTCGAATATTATAAGAACACCTGCCAGAGCGAAAATGGATCAGATCGGGTCCCCGTTCATTCCCCATATAATGGTATTATCAAAAACTACAGAAATGGCAATAGATAAATAGCTAAATAAGATGGTGGCACCACCCGTTTTTAGGGAAATCACATATACATATGTACATATATCTCGGGAAACGACTAAACCGATTTCGCCGAAATATAGTACGTGACATTCTTCTCTATATCTTCTTCTCCTTCTTCTTGATTGGCGTAGTCACCGCTTACGCGATTRTAGCCGAGTTAACAACAGCGCGCCAGTCGTTTCTTCTTTTCGCTACGTGTCGCCAATTAGATATTCCAAGTGAAGCCAGGTCCTTCTCCACTTGATCCTTCCAACGGGGTGGAGGTCTTCCTCTTCCTCTGCTTCCCCCGGCGGATACTGCGTCGAATACTTTCAGAGCTGGAGTGTTTTCGGACAACATGACCTAGTCAGCGTAGCCGCTGTCTTTTAATTCGCTGAACTATGTCAATGCCGTCGTATATCTCGTACATCTCATCGTTCCATCGGATGCGATATTCGCCGTGGCCAACGCGCAAAGGACCATAAATCTTTCGCAGAACTTTTCTCTCGAAAACTCGCAACGTCGACTCATCCATTGTTGACATCGTCCAAGCCTCTGCACCATATAGCAGCACGGGAATTATAAGTGCCTTATAGAGTTTGGTTTTTGTTTGTCGAGAGAGGACTTTGCTTCTCAATTGCCTACTCAGTCCGAAGTAGCACCTGTTGGCAAGAGTTAGCCTGCGTTGGATTTCTAGGCTGACATTGTTGGTGGTGTTTACGCTGGTTCCAAGATAGACGAAATTATCTACAATTTCAAAGCTATGACTGTCAACAGTGACGTGAGTACCAGAAGATGGTACCTTCTCTATTTAGTTCTGCAGCTCGAACTATTTTCTCCAGAAGCAGGTTGAAAAAGTCGCACGATAAGGAATCGTCTTGTCTAAAACCTCGTTTGGTATCGAACGGCTCGGAGAGGTCCTTCCCGATTCT
>NW_017534643.1:32579-40808 GCF_001853355.1 Bactrocera latifrons
GTTGACGAGTGCTCTCAGAGAGCAGGAGTGCAAGCCGAGTAGAAAATCGTTCGGCTGTCTGTTGTGATTGCAGCTTCTCGACGTCGAACCTTCCTTGTGATRATGGCATGCGGTTTTTGCTGCACAGAGGCGCGTGCAAATCTTGGCTACAACAAGATAGTGGTCCGAGTCGATGTTAGAACCTCGCAGTGCACGCACATCTGAAACACTGGAGACGTGTCTTCAGTCTATCACAACATGATCGGAGACATGAATCGGGTCAATATTTCCCTGAGTCCCCATATACCTAATATAAAGATTTTCGAACTTCCRCGTGACTTTCTTCTGCATATATCGGCCAATATTTGCGATACCTCAATAAAAATTATTGAGCTCTTTGGGCCTAAAATAAATAAAATTGGACGAAAATTTGACCTAGCCCCCATATACATAACTAATATCAGGATTTTCGAACATTCGGCTATCTTTACTCCTTATGATTGATAATTGCTTGYCAGGTATCTATATGAAATCCAGAGAACTTTGTTTAAGTATGTGGTGTGTAGATAAAATCCGGACGATACTACTCGAACTCATACTAATACTACATATAATGATTTTCGWTTTTCTAACAWACCTGTATGAGTTATTGTATWTACATATGTGCATATATTTATATTGGACTTTGGTTCCTGCAAGTTGCAAGAGTATAAAATGTTCGGTTTTACCCGAAATTAGCTCTTCCTTACATTTTACTAATAATYTTTAATTTATGTAATTCAATAAAATTCATATTAATAAATATTTATTATAAAATTTGGAGTTCGTCTTATATACTTATTGCATACCTCCTCTTCCTTCAATGTGATGAATCATTTTCTTTACATACTGTGCGTGAATAGTAAATACTGCTCAGTTGTAGCTGTTGCCTTTTTGCTGAAACTTTCAAAGCCATTGAAAAGCGGTATACTTGAGCAATTGTGCAAATATTGAAACAATGACAATGAATGAGAATTTATGGAAATTCTGTGTTTATCGCGTTTTCATTGTTCGTCCACATCTTAAAATCCTTAAAGACGCAATCGAAATGTTAAATGAACATGTTTCATCTCCGGTTCTCCTTTTTAATGTGAAGATRCATAAATGGGACATTCCTTCGGCATCGCCACTACTCTAGATCTTTGTTTCCGGGGTTTCCCTTTCGAATTGCATTTGTGAGTTGTGCTTGTGCCGCTTACTGTAAGGTTTTATTAACGTGACTGACGTAGTCGGATTTTACTTTATTTGCACACCCCTGTTGAAAAATAGTCTTGCCCCTTTCMTTCTCATTTTGACCCTCAAGCAATTTTAGAAAAATTGTGTAATGTGTTGAAGTGTTTGCGCTGCATGCGTTGCAARTGTTGCATTGGCACTGAGTCGAGTTTTTTTTCATTTCGCCGTTATTGTAACGTTTTGGACTGTTACGTGTATTTGGTTTGTTCATTCTCTTATTCATTTGTTTTATTTTGTTAAAGCACGTAGGTAATTGTCCGAAAGCCCCTCGAATGCCACCTTTGCTGCTATTGCAATTTCTTTACAGTCTACGTACAGGCTGCAATGTTGTTGCTACKCCGACAAGGGAAAATGTCGTAATTCAGCTTTGTCTGCATGTTCACCCATTCGACGTCAAATCGTCGCAGTAGTGGATGGAGTTTTAGTTCATAATCCGTTTGTAATTAGTTTTCCATTATCCTTGCAGCRCATGATGGATTTGTGGTTAATAATGATGTCACTCTTACGGAACTATGGAGTTCAACTTTGCCTTGTAAACTGTTCGAGTATGTTTGGACGATACAACTTATGCTGACAACRTTGTCAGAGAATTTCTGAATGTTGATGCTTACAATGTGTCTTGTTTAGGAATTTATATTAGTATGAAACTTTATATTTGTTTACGAAATTTCGTAATATACAGAATAATATCGTAGGGTCAATCCTTCCGGCTTTAAATGAGGCGTATTAAGATATTTGCTTCTTCATCGAATCAGTAAAATAACAGAATTTTATTTTACGTTTTGGTATTAAAATAGAATTATTAGACAGTTATCTGAATATGAACCATCTCTCTTCACCAAATGAGTTATTAACAAAGCCCGCCCCATGTATAAGCTACAGTATACTGTGGATCTGGCATAACATTAAAGTGGAGAAATGTTTGATAATTACATACGTATGTATGTATGTGTAAAAAATGTTTCTAAACTAATTTTAAAGTTTGTAATCAAGATGCGGTGAATCGAGTTCGTTGAAAGTTTAGAGAAAGGGCTGTTATCGACTGTTTCAGAKGGTACCGCATATTTTTTGAGAGATTCTCAAGGGGTATAAACTCGTAGTAGATACCGATACGTATGTAGTTGCTTTAGCACGAACTTTATTCGTTGAAACGGTAGCACTCTTGCATAMATATGTAAATATAACTATTAAAAGAAAGAAAGAAGGAAGTGACTATTTTGTTTGCAGTTGTATTTTAAGTTTAAAAATACTATAATGTTTAATTATTATTTATTAAATAATTAATTATTCAAAAGGTATTTTATCATAAAAGTAACAGTCTGTTGAAATCAAAGTTTCTAGGTCCTACAGATGTTGCCATTCCTAATTAGTTATTGTTAAACTTTGCGTGTGTAAAAAATTAGGCTGCTGAATTCCTAAAAAAGGACGGGTCTGAATACGAAAACCTCACTCACTTTGACTTCATACTGGATCTCTTGGATCATGGAGTCCCTAAACCGTACTCTGGCTGGTCCTTCTTTACCCATATACCGAGAGAGTTTTGGATGGGGAGAAGCCGTTGGAGAAGAGGAACCATAAGCTTCTTCACGGATGGGCAAAAGCTTGTGAGGAAGGTTGGTGGAGGGGTCTACTGTCAGGAGCTCCCTATCAACTCYAGTTTCAGACTTCCTAACTATTTCAGTGTCTTCCAGGCTGAGATTGTAATCATTAAGATACCACTACACTTACTATTCTGGAGTGYAGCCTCCTTCAGAGAAGTGACCATCYACTCAGATAGCAGAGGGGCAAATCTAGCCTTGAACTCATTAACAATGAGAGAATTCAAAGCTGATCGAAGACTTAACCTCGCTACCAATAGTATCGAATGACTTTGTGATAAGGCTGATATGAGTGCCAGACTACAGCCGAATCGCAGGATACTGTAAAGCTCATGAGCTAGTAAGAAGAGTCACCSTAGMACCACTATCGGTAGAATGGGAGCGGATCCGCGCTCCCATATCCTCTTCTATTAATGGTAATTTTGGTCAGCGCTGGACCACCATTGGTATATGCGCTGTCGCAAAAGGCCCAAGATCGTTCGCAAGAGATCTAGTGATATCCTTGCCCTCAGTAAGGCTAGCCTTTTCCTAGATTTGGGGCTTGTAACACGCTTTCTTTTCTATGGAGGAAATACTACATATATGTAGTAGTCCACTTTCGATCTTTGATTAGCCATTTATGTAGCTAAATTTAACCAAAGCACATTTAACGTAATCCYTAAAAACAAACATAAACAATAAATGAAGGCTAACTTCGATATTAAAAAAAAACACTCTGTTATATTTAGATACATGAGTGATGATACGTTATTTTGTTTAAAGTTATATATTTTAATTTAGTGCTTASTCATGCCACTACACATGAGTTAAATGGCGTTTTGTATGTGTTGCCGGATTACTCCCATCTACGACCTCGTCCTTATCTTTGGCTAGGGAACTCCAAGTTTCATTAAGGTAACTTGATTTTTACTCAAAAATTCAAAAAAAGTCGAAATAGCTATTATTATTTCGCTGGCTAAACAAAAGAAARCATATTTAACTAGAGAAGAAAACTTCAAACAGAAAAAAGGCACTGGCTTATGAGAAGACCGTGCTTACTTAAGAACAAGTTTAAAAACGCAGTTGCAGAAATCATTAAATAATAGCCTTGACACTCAGCGTTAATCCAGATTAACTGCGTTCTTAATCGCAACCAACACCTCGTAAACAGCTGGTTGTCATTTTTATAATAATTTCAATGAAAATGTATAGAAGATAAACATTGCGGTTGTTAGCCGACCATTTTTTACAAAACCTTTTTTTTATTGCAAAAACATATCAACTCGTTATTTTTAAAACGAGCATAAAGCATCTTGTTTTATTATTGAAAATTTTAAAAACAGTCAGTCAGTTTTGCTTGTTTTCCTTGGCATTGTTAACAATGTCGGAAACGAAAATGCAACTAACTCTCTAAAATTTTGAGGATTAAATGGGAGTTAGTAGCATAGTTATCTTCACTGACTTCTGAATTGATCCGTATTAATGCAGTTAAATTTATCTCGAACGGRTGATAACCTGTAAAAACGTCACTCGTAGCCACAAAAAGGGAAGGAAAAGGGTTAAGCTGGGTTAAAAATAATCTTAACTTGAAGTGAATTCGCTAATGTTTTGTGCCGAGTTGAAATTTAATCTAATTGGACCTGATGGTTATCAAGCAGTTTCTCTCAAATGTGATTAACGATTCGAAAAAAATTGTATTCGTCCCACTTAAAATATTCCCACTATGTAATGGTATGGGAATACATTTTCAAGTGGGGTAGTACCCAGCTTGCTGCCCCTAACCGAAAATTATTCAAATACTTTCGAGCTATCGAGCTCGTTCAGTAAGTTAATGTCAATGTTGCTACAGAGTATAATAGTTGTCTTCAYTTAACGGCGGTATGTAACATCTAAAACGGAGCGAGATATATATAAGAAAATCGGACAACAACTACGCCCATATTCCATTTAACACAATTTGAAATTCCACTTGATTCTTTCACTTTGGAGTACACAAACCAAGAAGCAATTGATAAAACGGATTAAAACTTTGAACTCATAATTCCTTTAAGCTAGGCCATAATATGACTAAAAATTATCCAAATCCAACCAAAACTGTTCAAGCCTCCAAATAGTGGAAATGTGGACTCCTGTATCATGAGATGATTTCTTACCGAAGATATAGGTCAGTATATGGGATAAAAGTTAAATTCCCTCCTGATAATAATATCTTTGTGCATTTAAAATCGCTTGAAACGGGTCCTTCCCCCGAACCCCCATATACTTAACCCTTTTAACCCCTAAGTCCCGTTGTTTAAATTTTTTCTGACGCGCTATTTTTTGAGTTATGTAGTCTGGTGTATTGTGTGAACTTACAGGGAATTGTTCTATTGTAAGCTAAGCAAAGGGTTCATTCAGGTGGCGTTTTTCGTAGAGTGAAATTGTCAGAATCGCGAAATAAGGAGTTTACGCAAAAATTGTTTAAAAAGGTTAAACTAGCTGTTTTATTGTAAAACCATGGATACAACATACATAAAAAAGGAAAGATAGTTATCTAAATACATATATATATATTGCTTAGAACCAGGGTAAGGACATAGAATACTTTTCATTTATTTCTGTTAGAATCCAATACAATTGATATATACCAAAAGTATGTTTCAAGTTATAAGCATTTGTTAAAAATTTAAGTTTGTAGAAATCATCTGAAAATTTCATTTCTAAAAAAAAAAAAAAAAAAATCTCAAAAGCAACAAAAATACCTCTATATATATAAAAGAAAGTTGTGTTAGTTACATCATTTATAACTCAGGAACGACTGGATCGATTTGGCTGAAAATTGGTGGAGAGGTAGCTCAGAACCAGGGTAAAGGCATAGGATACATTCATTTCATTTCTCTATGTTAAAACTTTATACAACTCATAAACACAGTAGTTATATTTCATATCATAGGCATTTTTTTTAATTCATGTTTGTAGGAATCATTTAAATATTTGCATACAATTTTAAGAAGATTCTTCCTAAAAAATAATACAATTTCTAAGTATTTGAAATTGTAAAAAAGAACTGCAACCAAATACGCAGTGAAATAGATTATAACTGACTCACTAATCAACCGTTAAGTTGTATTATACCACGTGCATTCCAAAAGACTGATATCATATCCTTTCCAGCCAATTTTTTCGTCTTTCCACGACTGAGAACCGGTTCATCAAGTGCAATCCACTAGAATGACTGTCGATTGGACTCCAATGGAAAATGATGGAGCTATGTTTCTGTTGTCACACACCGACGCAAAAGTTCGGTTTTATTGCGATTAAAGAGCACTTCCTTGTTTTTGTTAGATTATGAACTTGCGAGGCATCCACTTTGCACAGAGCTTTCGCCTCTTTAAAGCATCACTCTCCTCGGTGCTCATTTCGCATGTTTCCAGCTGAGCAAATATCTTTGCAACGGTGGAATTCTCTGAGCCCAAATGCAACAGTATTTTGCCCCACGAAATGCTTTATGATCCATGTTTTTGTAAACTAACACAAGTTTCTTCTCAAAAATGCTATATCACATTAACTAATAGTTATAATTCAAGTAATAGAAATCACATAGATGGTAGTAATAGTATTATCTATGGTTCAGCCACAGTGAAGCGTGGACGGGGTCTCTGGTTAAAAAGTTATGTAAAAATAAGTCATTGGAGTGTTTAGTTTGTTTACAATAATTTTATGAAAATGCTGTTGACTATAGACAAAATCCTGTAACTATCGAACCAGGAYACTAAGGACTTTTTAAGAAATTTTTATCACTTTATACTTTAGTTAAGACTAACACATATGTATCTGTCCAAAAAATGTTCCCCCCATTTTAATTCGGGCATAAGAGAGTTAATACAGGGTGGCTGATGAATTTTGCTACATTAAGAAACTCAAATAATTTTTGTTTCAGTGTATGGAATTCATTTTTCGTTTATTCATGTTAAAGCTCATTTAATTTTATTAAATATAGCTTAATTAGTTTTAAAAATAATGGAATTTAAATGCCCCCCCTGCTCGTTGATGCATGTGCGGCGTCTTACCAAAAAGTTGTTCATTACTGCTTGGAGAGTTGAGACAGGAATAGCCGCAATTGTTTCTAATCCATTCGAGAAAGAGAACGCATTAGTTCATTCAAATTTGTTGGTTTTGCTTTTTAGACTTCCTGTTTGCAATAACCCCACAAGAAAAAGTCAGGTGCAGTAAGGTCAGGCGACCTGGGTGGCCAACGGAATGTGGAGTTTCTGGATATCAGCTTATTGTGAAAWTTTCATCGCGGTTCTGTCATAACAGGTTGGGCTATGTGAGAAGCTGCACCATCTTGCTGAAATCACACAGAGTTGAAAGAAATTCTCATTCGGCATAATTCTGGWTAGAAAAACTCTCTCAACATGCTCAAGTAGCGGTCTCCAGTAACCGTAACGGTGTGACCGTTTTCTTCGAAGAAGTAGGGCCCGACAATGCAGCGTGATGGAACTGCACACCACACTGTGACACGAAGTGTATGCAATTCCGTCTCATGGAGTATCTGTGGGTTGGAAGCACTCCATATTCGACAATTTTGTTTGTTTATGTTGCCGTTGAAATCGAAATGGGCCTCATCAGACATGAAAAGACAGTTCAACATGTTTTCATCCTCTTCCCCCATTTGAAGCATCTTCTGGCAAGATTATTGCGAATCGGCAAGTCGGAATAAGTCCAAATCTTTGTGCATAATTGACTGTAATGACTGCTGCTTACACCCATTTGAGCAGATAAGCTTCTTGTCGAAACACGTGGATTGTTTTGTAYGGCAGCAGCTACGCAGCGATTGTTTGCTCCGTTCGAACTGAAGGGTTTCGATGGTAAGGTCTTCTGTTGACTGTCCCATGCTCGGCAAAATTGTTTACAAGTCTCATTATGGTCCATCGGCTCGGAGGATTGCCGCCAAACGTGTGCCTATACTCTCTGTGAACCGAAACTACGGACTCCAGTGCGTGATAGCGGCGGACAATCCAAATTCTTGTTCTTGTTTCTTGTTAAATGTAAAAGTCAATCTTAAAAATAAAAATAAAATTAACCAGATTCATTAAATATAAAAAAAGTTATGTAATTTTTTTTGGTAGCGGCTTTCATCAGCCACCCTGCATAAAGATTTTCGAACTTCTCGGTGCGTTTATTCCGCATATATCCGCCAATATGTGAGGGATCTAAATATGGCATGTTAATAGTTAAGTAAAATATATAAAATAGGGTTAATACTATCGAAGTCTCTCTGGTTTTCCAGAAGGAATTTCTCGGACTTTGATTCTTGCAATTTGTAGAAGTATAAAATGTTCGGTTACATCCAAACTTAGCCCTTAATTACTTCTTTTTAAACTAATTCGTTAATTTTGACATTTGATATTGCAAAATT
>NW_017534644.1:0-4829 GCF_001853355.1 Bactrocera latifrons
TCGCAAACAAAGATTTCAATGCACTTCGCGGTGGCGAACAGCAGGATTCATCCGCGCATTTTATAACCTGTAAGAAATATTGCGATTCACGGACGTGAACGCTATACCACGCCAGATTTGGTTCTGCTGGATCCTTCATGCTATCTTCGGGCTGTCTATACTCCGCCGAAACGTCGTAATTATCAATTTTCATTTCTCTCCACACTTCTGCAAGTGTTTCTCCAGCGCACTGAAAATTGCGTTTTTCCAAATCAACATCCGTAGTAATTCCTTTGCTGTCGAGATGAGAACCAAAATGTTCATGAGGCAGAATGACGCCTGCCAGTCGTTTGCTGAGGGGATCTATGCGACGCTCAACTCGGTTATATGCGCTTCGCCCACGATCATTAATCGCTATAAACAGGGCGTCCAAGTTGTATTTTTCAATCGCAAAGTTTTTGACTTTACGATAACGCGGGTTTTCTTCCGGCCTGGGTGTTCGCTGTGGAGGATGCATATTTCCCGCTTCTTATGGATATGTATGTCGGCCCGCTGTACCCAACAGTTTCTTTATTGCCGAAATTGTTAGGTTCCACGTTGAGGCCGGCATATACAGAAGGAATAACTTTGTGCCGCTCTGCCACAACCCAGTCATGATCAGGTAAAAGTATTCTGTATTCTCTGAATTTTCACTGCCGGTAAACCTATTGGTACACATACCTTATCGTCTTGTGGGAGAACGAATACTTGCTGCGGTCCCAGAAGCGACGCGAGAGATTCCAATGACCTGATTGTAGCAGTGCAAAATTACCCATCCTCGTGCTTTTTGCGCATCTTAGTCTGTGGTCATGCTATGTTTACGGGTACGGTACGTACGCGCCTTCTTCCCTCTTGAGTGTTAGAAACGCGTGGCAGTAAATGAAGATATGTRCCGCTTCGAGATATTTTGAATCCCATTAACAACAGCCTCTCATGCAGGTCGGACAGAGTGAGACAACTCCTAATCATCTCTGTTCGGCGGCGTTCATCAGCAGCGCAGCGCTGGCTCTAGGAGAGCAGGTTGCGAGTCAACTAAAGGTTTCTGTCCAGAAGCAGTTCGAAGTTGTGATGCAAGAGGATTGTTTCTCTGACGATCAGTTTTCTCCAGTTTTTGTTTGGCTAGAAATTTTTTTGCACGCCTAGCAGAGTCTCTTTTTTTTAACTTTTTGCTTCTTCTTTCAACTCTTTGCGTAGCTTTTTTATTACGACGTGAACATCATCTTTGCCTATTCCAGTGTCCCTTGCTTCAGTAAGAACTTTTATTATCTGTTGCAGCAGACTAATTTTTTCCATAAAAGTATCTTGAGCCGGTTTGCTTGTAATTTAGTGAAGCCCGAATCAATCAAAATCGTGTGTGGTTCCGTAGACGGTGTCTACACAATTTCCTCATCAGTATTCTGACTTCGCTCATCGTGGGTATCGCTCATGTTTTGTTTGACGGCAGTGCTTTTATGTCAAGTGAATTCGAGGGAATATTGGGCCTTAGCGTGCATGGGCGTGGTGCTGGCGTGCTTCATGTTTTCATAGGTGGCTAGAAATAAATAATACTTATGACCAGTTTTTGAAGAATCAAGATTTGTATTACATATTATAATATTTGTCAGAATAACGTTTGAGAAGTAAACTTACCTATGTAAAGTCAACTGTCGTATAACATCATTTATATGTTCTATAAACTTTTCTTTATTTTTTAGTTTTTCTTTAGACATTTTCCCAATATCGTTGGTATTTTTTTGACACAGTTGCGCTGGCATGTTAGCATGAGAGCCTTTATAGGCCAAGAACAGCTGGTGGTACAAAACTCCCTCTTTTGAAGACATTGCAGTATTCGAACACTATGAATTCACTTTAATAACACCGACTACAGCAATGAGCTTCTGCATAAACACTAACGAGTACTGACAACAAAAACCACATTAAATGACGTACAATACAATCTACGGATTCCCCGTAAAACGTAAACGAAAAAGGTTGCCATCTTGTGAGTTTTAATTCGCTATTTTATTTTTTAACAAAATAAATGTTACGTAACGTGTTGTAAGAAAGACCCCCTCCCGGCTCTGTAACGCATCGTAAAGTTTTACGAGACCCCAAGTGACTGGACTAAACAATACAGTTTCGGTAACACCAACGAGTTTTTGTGAAATCACGCTTTGCTCACCCTTAAATACAAATTATAAGCTATCAGCACAGGCATTTATACTCAATACCCTAACTCATAATTTACCCTCATACCCATTGATCCAAAGCAGTGTCTGAAAAATCTTGGATTCACTTTAGCAGACACCCAATTCCACAAACCCAGACCCGTGGGTTAATACTAAAGATACTGATAACGAGTGATCAATTTGAACCACGCATTATCGAAAAACGACCAGAACGACCGTGGAAGACACGGAAAAAGGCAATGCACCTCCACACAACGCAAAATCGGTTCAAGATTTGTGCGATACTTATACGTTAAAACACTATTTCTGTAAAGTTTTATCCGAATATATTTCTTATATAATTTTTTAATTGTGGTATAAAGGAAGTCGGGATGGTTGCAGCTATGTCATAACAATGCTATGTACCAATTTTGGTCAAGTAGGTCCGGAGATACATACGTGATTGCACCCAAAGGTGAGCGGGAATCCAATTTTGATACCGGCCTCTATAAAGCTATCCCGCATATACAATTTTGTGGCTTCAAGATTTAGTTCTGGATTTATCGCATTTTATCCTGTCAAATTTGCGTGATGTAGTTTGATTGGTTTTAGATATATTTGTGGGCAGACAGATACTCAAATCGTATAGTTAACCTGATCAAAAAAACTACAATACAAACAACCATTCATACTCTAAATCAACGAGTAGTAATAGTATAAAAGTTTTCCACCCTGTATACATTTTGGTCCAATTTAAAATATTGGATGGTACAGGGTGGCTGACGAATTTTTCTACATTAAGAAACTGAAATAATTTTTTTTTTCAGCGTATGGAATTCATTTCTCTTTTATTAATGTTAAAGCCCATTCAATTTTATTAAATATAGCTTAATTAGTTTTAAAAATAATGGAATTTAAATGCCCCCTCTGCTCGTTGATACATGTCTGGCATCTTACTAAAAAGTTGTACATTACTGCTTGGAGAGTTGAGACAGGAATAGCAGCAACTGTTTCTCGAATGGATTGCCTTAGTTCATTCAAATTTATTGGTTTTGCTTTGTAGACTTCCTATTTGCAATAACCCCACAAGAGAAAGTCAGGCGCCGTAAGATCAGGCGACCTGAGTGGCCAACGAAATGTGGAGTACTGGATATCAGCTTATTGCGAAATTTTCGTCGCAATTCTGTCATAACAGGTTGGGCTATGTGAGGAGCTGCGCCATCTTGCTGAAACCACACAGAGTTGAAAGAAATTCTCATTCGGCGTAATTCTGGATAGAAAAACTCTCTCAACATGCTCAAGTAACGATCTCCAGTAACCGTAACGGTGTGACCGTTTTCTTCGAAGAAGTAGGGCCCGACAATGCAGCGTGATGAAACTGCACACCACACTGTGACACGAAGTGGATGCAATTCCGTCTGATGGAGTATCTGTGGGTTGGAAGCACTCCATATTCGACAATATTGGTTGTGGTATGTTGCTGTTTAAATCGAAATAGGCCTCGTCAGACATGAAAAGACAGTTCAACATGTTTGCATCCTCTTCCACCATTTGAAGTATCTTCTGGAAAAATTCCAAGCGAATCGGCAAGTCTGCAGCTTTCAGTTTGTTGGCCATTTGAATTTTATATGGGAATAAGTCCAAATCTTTGTGCATAATTGACTATAATGACTGTCTGCTTACACTCATTTGAGCAGATAAGCGTCTTGTCGAAACACGTGGATTGTTTTCTATGGCAGCAGCTACAGTAGCGATTGTTTCCTCCAATAGAAAAAAAGTTATTTAATTTTTTTTTTAGTAGAGGCTTTCATCAGCCACCCTGTATATATCTTAATTTTTAGTCTCGACATTTTACATATTATTGCACTTGGTTGTTGCATAATTTTTAAAATTCTAACAACTGACTTAATTTATCGACTGGATTAAGTAGATAACGTTATGTTGAAAAATAAAATATTTGGTATGTACCACAAAAGAAAATCGCATTGAAATTTGCATCACCAGGAACGACACAACTGATTACTCATTAGACCCTGCTTGACGTTTAGTCAATAGAAATATATTTCAAGCAATTTGTCTGGGAAGTTTAATGGGGAATTGATCCTGTTGCAGATTTTTTCAATGTCAGCGTCAGAATATGCGTTACTCTTAAGAAATTTAGAGTTGTCCATTGGCTTATGTTTTGACCAAACATTTTTCGTTCGAAAATAGCAGTTGTATTAATAATTTGTTATAATAATATTCCTTGTATAGGGTCAGAATGTACGTTATTTTTAAGAAAGCTGAAGTTATCCATTTACTTAAGTTTTGTGAAAACTATTTAAAATCTGTATTTAATAATTCATTATAATAAAATTCGATGTATACCCAAAGCCTTTGATACGCGCAGCTGAATTTTGTAGTTCCTTATATGAGCCCTTGATTTTAAAAGTGGTATAAGTAAAAAATTTCAAAAATCTATTTTATCAGCTATTACTTATCAAATCTTAATAAGATAACATAATCTGAAGAGATTAGCAGCATGCCATGCAAATTAACTCTTTAAAATGTGTTTATTTTTTAGTTGTTAACTGAAATACAGATATTGTTCGTTTTGATAGTGGTATAAGTCAGTATGTTCACAAAGTAATTTTGTCATGTCTTCAGATAGTGGTTCAGGTATGA
>NW_017534644.1:6244-7472 GCF_001853355.1 Bactrocera latifrons
TTCCTTGGATAACAACTCCGAGTTCAAAGTATTAGACCTCTCACCTAAAAAAGGAAGACCTAAAATATACGGAAATATTGATTTACTTCCACTATACACAACCACTTGACCAATAACAAAAGAAAAACTTAAAGATATGATGGATCTACTACCCTATATTCCACCAATTTTTCACAAACACTTTATTTCCCTAAATACTAATGAATAATTTACTTAGTCATAATGAAATGAGTTAGAATAAAATGTTAATTACTAATAAAATTGTTTCATTGGTGGTATAAGTCATTTATAAAGTCATGCATTAATTTTGAAAGTCGTACAAATCATTTAAACCTTTCAAAACTATATTTTCTTTTAAAAATGGCTATAAATTTCACAATCATAATAAATACTTGTTTGTTGGGACTACTTTACTGTCGCATTCATAATGCAAGAATATTTTTTCAACCTTTAAAATGCAAAACTCTAAATATCTCGAAACAAAAAAAATACGACTTTTACCACTTTCAAAATCATGGGCTCATATATACAATGCAATCGTATGAATCTTAAAATTCCAACTAATAATAAATTATACTTAGAGCTAATCCTATTAATATCACGTAAAAATGTTATACTCTTCTAAAATAAATACTCGTTACCTTGAATAAGATTCCAATTCCCAGGTTCATGAAAGGCTTAGTAAAATCAATGACGCTCTCTCGGACGTAATTAATAGTCATTGATGCAACGGCCAGGTCAGCTCGCTAAAAAGAAAAAACCCTACTAATAAAATATATTTCAGATATATTTTCAAATATATGTATATACTAGAGTATCCCTTATATGGGAGAAAGAATGATTATTTTAGATATCGAAATACATACCCCCTATTTCTTTTTAATCTACCCAGACTTTATTAAATACAAAATCTTATCTTCCTACGTCAACATTAACCCGTGCCGACAGAACTCTATAACTCTTCAAAATTCTTCATCCCATGTAGAAACGAGTCTCTGGAGGAAATTTTTATCAATTTTTAATCGAGAAAAAAAAATTTGTGCTCTTGACGGACACAAAACCACTTAATGATTTTTCTGCAACAATATATAAGGCAGTATAATTAACCATTTTTTCAAACCAGTATAAATAATAGTACTATTTAATAAATATACAACAAATGGAATTGATAAATAATAATAATATTTATAGCATTCCTACATCTTCTTCTTCTTGATTGGCGTAGACA